>NC_036639.1:8817932-8828080 GCF_002806865.2 Cucurbita pepo subsp. pepo | reverse complement strand
CCTCTCAATCTCACCTCAGTTTTCTGTTGTCACCAACAAATATGACATGTTAAGGTTATATATGAGAGTTTGCCGTCATGGGATAAATTTAAGGAGTTGAACTAAGTAATCATGTAAAATGATCATAATGTCCCTAAGGTAATTTACCTTTAGTTCATGACCCAAACGAAGAAACTTTAGACGAAATCTTATCACATGATGCTTAAGGATAATGTAAAGTTTTAGAACTGTTGGATTATGTTTGAGGCTCGAACCAAGTTTAGGGTGATAAATGACTAAAATGGCCCTAGTTTCTTTTATGCTATTTCAAGGTCCAAACCCCCTCAAAATGACTCAAGGATTTAAGGAAGGCCTATTTGTAAGTGTAGGAAGGTTCACCTCAGATTTTAAGAAATTTTGATCCATTTTAGAACCTAAACGAAGTTAAGAGATATATATTAAGGCTAAAGAGATGATAAATTTGTCCCGAAGAACCTCCAATCAAGATTATGATCCGTATAGAACTCAAAAGAACATGTTATAATCTTTATGATACTTTGAATGACATATACATGTTACTATGTTCGTAACTTATCCGGTTGGAACAGGGCTTTAAAAAAGACTTATGCTCAAGTATAATCCTTAGAGTAAGAACCTAAGAACCCATGAAACTAAGAGAACATTCTAAGGACAAGAATGAAGAAAAGGTACAATACAGGCCCTAAATCCACTATGAAAAGAAGAGTGTTAGGTACAACTTAAGAACAAGGGGCCAAGGTCCTAAGACTCAGAAACCCCTAAACCTCCCACGATACAACTTGTTCATGATTTAGAATACTACATCACTTCAAACATAAGAAGTCTTGGATGTAGATTTTCATACTACATTGTTTGAAACATAAGAAGCCTTGAAGGCAGGCTCCAGACTATGACACTTGGAATTTATGAAGCCTTGGTGTATTTTTCAGACTATATCGTTTGAAACGTATGAAGCCTTGGGTATAGGTTTTAGATTATGTCACGTGGAATGTATGAAGCCTTAAATGCAAGTTTCAAACTACACCGCTTGTAACGTAAGAAGCCTCGGGTGTAGGTTTCAGACCGTATCACAGGGAACACATGAAGCCAAGGATGTCAGTCCAAACTACAACACTTGGAATGCGTGAAACCTTAGATGTAGGTTCAAATTGTGTCGCTTTGAAGGCACGAAGCCTTGGACAAGATTATCAGGTTCATGTCTTCTATCGTACATCCTAAGGAGAGTGTTTTATGAAATCGAACAAGAACTAGAACAAAAATCAAGGACTAAAGACAAGGACAAGAATCAAGAACATGAACTAAGAACTAAGGACATGGATCAAGATCCACATTTTTAGAACTAAGAACCCAAAACCTCAAAACTAAGGTTCTTATATCATAATCAAGGTTAAGAACTCAAAATAAGGACCGAAGTCATTGGGCTAGATCATGACAAGAACTTAGACTTCAATAACTTAACCTAAGGACTTAAGTTTTCAGGTTAAGAACGAAAAGAGTGTGGTACCTTAACATACCTTAAGACACGATTAAGAACCTTAGTACTCACTCCATGTTTTTCAAATAACTAAGGTGGTTGTCGAGATCGAGAGCAAATTCTAGAGCAAGTGCCATAGACAAGTTACATCCCTAGTCTCCATCTTTTTTTTTTTTTTTTTTTTTTTTAAATGTTTTATATCCAATCCTCTTTGTTTTTTTAAAACTACTTAGTATAAACTCTATTTAGATATAAGGTAAATATATTATATATTATGTTTTATGTTTTATGTTTTTAAACTCTCTTTGCTTTTATTAGTGAAAATTTGGATAGTCTTTTTTTACCACTAAGTCAACCCCAATTGTGATTCGTGCTTCGGACAAGTTCAAAAAATTGGATCGTTACAGTTGATTTTTGACAATGTGAACATGCACTAGCCTGTAGTCAGACCTAGTCTACGTACACGAACTTGCCTAGTGTGTTCATGTGCGCATGCGTGAATCGTACATAGAGAAGTACTATGCATCCAATTCTACTTGGAAAAAAGAATAGAGCACAAGGAATAGTCATGAAAAGTTAGTACCACCATGATTGCATGTGATTGCATTCTTCTACCGTGGGGCTACTTAGTACTTTTTAAATACTGAAACGACCTTTACTTTTTTTTAGGTAAAAGTAAGGCTCTCGTGTACTTGACGCCGTTAGTTGAGAAGATGTTAGGACGGATCAAATAGCATCTACTTCATTGATAAATGGTGTTATTTTTATGATGCTATTATTATATTTAAATTTATTAACATTTATGTCCATGACAACGTTCAAAGTGAATTGTGTTTATATGATTTTCTGCCCATGATACTCATGACATGACATGCATATAATATCAGTCTTAAATAGAAAAGGTAAGATCTGTGGATCATTTGCTACCGAATCTTAGGTCTTGCATGAATTTTACCAACTCAGCTCAGCTGGGTGCACTCTTGTATCAATGTTCTTACAATGTTGTACCTCGGTGGTAGGTCCTTAATCTTGACCAGATCAGTACTTCACCACTAAGTTTCATCTTACCCTCTCAAGGTCTACTTGCTTTATTCCCTTAATTTCGAGTAATAGTGTCATTATATCTTCAATGGTAGTTATCACAAGTGCTTACTTGAATTCGTGAGTTGGTGCCCAAGCCTATTTCTTCTCACAACACGAGGCATAGGCAACAACTTTGTGTGTTGTAGGCCCGAACTTCTTAGATAGCTGTAAAATCTATATCGGAACTTTCTAGAGCCTAGAGAAAAGGCAATAGTAACTCATTAAGATAAGAATGATGAGAGCATACAATTTGGTTGCTTAATGAGTATGTTTATACTCATCAAATTCTATTTTTCTTTTCCAAGTGATCACTATAGATCCCCTAGAAAAGGCAATAGCCGATTTATGATTTTTATAAATCTGTATTCAGTTCCCTAGTTCGTGTTTTATCATAAACTTTGAACAACTTTAGATTTGTAATTGATTTTGGATTTGTAGTATTGTAATTGAAAGTTTAAAAAGGTATTTGAAAGTGACTCGTAATTTAATTTTATTGAAATATTAGAAAAGACAAATAATGGACAAAAAAAGGATAAAAATGTGTGTTTAGAAAATGATAATAAATAAATTTGATGTGCGTGTGAAGAATGATTTTGTCGGTTGAAANAAAAAAGAATAGAGCACAAGGAATAGTCATGAAAAGTTAGTACTACCATGATTGCATGTGATTGCATTCTTCTACCGTGGGGCTACTTAGTACTTTTTAAATACTGAAATGACCTTTACTTTTTTTTAGGTAAAAGTAAGGCTCTCANAAATTGAGGTTTTGAAGGACAGAATGTGATTAGCAAATCTAAGTTGAATTAATTAGGAGTTGGAAAAGTTTAAGTTAATTGAATTAATCCAACCTCCTTATGTTATATTGGATTTTAGTGTCTCCATTATGGGAACCATACGTTCCATCCACTTAAGTTTTTTTTGTCCATTTACTTTTAATTCATTATCTTTATATCCTAATAAATATACTTATGATGTAAATCATACTTCCATTAACATGGCGTTGTTATGAGACATGCATGTATATATGCATGATTTATCAGTGTCTCGTAGGCATAGAGTGAGCAAATCAATATAATATATATGACATCGCATAGAGAGGTTCATGCATCATATAATATTGATATCATAACATAGCATTATCATATCATAGTATAACTTATATCAAAACGTCACATAACATAACACACATCATATAATCATAAAATGTGACACGTCCAAGGGTCATAGAGCACATGTCATTTATACAACATACAAATCATCCAACTAAGTTCGTGGGGGCGTACAATCACTTACTTGACTAAGTCAAAATCACTGTGCTCCCTTGATACTGGCTCTAAAAGGCCAAGCTGGAGCGGTCGGAACATGGGTTCTATGACAGGTTCAAAATCACCAAAGTGAAATGAAATAGAGCAATAGTTGGGATGAACTTACTCTTTCTCGATCTAATCGATGTGGGATAGTTTCTCCTTCTTTTTTAATTTTTTAATTTTTTGTTGTTACATATAAAAAAAAAGATACTCCTTTCAAAGTTAACTACTAAAATAAAATGATTCCCCATATTTTGCAACTCATTACAGCTTCCCAGCGAGTCTGAAACGTTTGTGTATGGTAGAGTTTAAGTGGCCTGAGGCCTTTAATGCTGTAAAAGTGAGTCCTTATGTTTAAAGCAACTGAGCAATGCACTTTCAGACTGTGGGTATTTTACACAAACTACCCCTCTTAGTACTAGACTGCCCTTATGAATTATTGGCTCGTTAAATGAAAAATAGTATTGGGAGTGTGTGAATCAATTGAGTAGTTATATGAAAATTTATAAGAAAATTATGTATTTTGTTTAAGAGAGTCGTTAGTAGTTGTTAACTTGCGGAGAAAATTTAGAAAATTTATTAGTGTTTTATCCCCGTAAACCGTATTCAAATATACACTTTATTCAAAACGACAAAAGAGAGTTCAAAAGCATAGTGTTTAAGGTTATTATGTTTCAATAAACTTTCTTTTCAACTTGTTCTTTCTCCTCGTTTATTTGTTTCGATATATTTTAATTGTTGGTCAAGACCAATATTTTGTATTAAGCTAGGATGCTGAAAGAAATATTGTCATCATATAAAGTCGTTAAAGGAGATATGACGATGATAAAAAGAGGAAAGGAGGGGAGTGTAACGCTCCAGTATCTATTACTCACGAAGAATAACTACGTAGCATGATTGATAAAGCTGCATGTTAACTTACAGGCACAAGACGTGTGGGATGTCATCGAGCATGATGTCAACGTTGAGGCAAACAAGATGACTATTGTCACCATCTACCAAGCAATTCTGGAAGACGTCATTCTCACGTTGGCAGAGAAGGACTCAGGAAAGGCAGCATGAAGACGTTGCAAACAATGCACGTGGGTGTGGAATGGTCAAGGAAGAAAAAGTATAGACCTTGAAGAGTGAGCTTGAGGCTATCTATATGAAGGACAGTGAGTCAATAGACGACTTTTCCATGAAGTTGACGACGATCGTCACCAACATCCATTCCTTAGGCGATAAGGTAGAGGAGATCTACGTCATCAAGAAGTTCCTTCGAGTTGTTCCCGTGAGATTCATGCAGATTGTTATAATTCCATCGAGCAGTTCGACGACCTAAAGAACATATCGGTTGAGGAGGTTGTTGGTTGTCTTATGGTCCATGAGGAGAGACTTCGTGACTACGATGATAAAAAGGAGGAGAGACATCTCTTACTCACACATGAGGAGTGGCTCGCACGGACGAAAAGGAAAGATGCGGCTAATTCTTCCTTTTTAGGTACGAAGGGACATGACGGCCACAAAAAGGAGAGTAAAGTTTGTGGGCGTGATCACAAACGTGGTGGCAGAGGAGGTCGTGACAATACCTCACAAATCCATGACAATACCAACCCCTAGAAAGACAAGAGTATGGTTAAGTGTTATGCCTGTATAAAATACGGGCATTATGCGGTAGAGTGCCGCAACAAGGAGCGCAATGAAGAGGCAAACCTCGCATTCACAGATGATGAAGAGCCCACATTGATGTTGGTCAAGAAAATGTTCAATTTGTTGATGCTCAATGAAGAGAAAGTTATGACGAACCTCTTAGCAAATAGAGAAGACTAAATGGAGACGAAAATGCTGTACCTAGACAACAAAGCAAGCAACCACATGATTGGAGATTGAGCAAAGTTCAAGGAGTTTGATCGAGAACTTCATTGGAAACGTAAAGTTTTGCGACGGATCAATTGTATCGATCCAAGACAAAGAATCCATCTTATTCCATTGTAAGAATGACGATCAATGTCTATTGACCAAGGTACATTACATCATGAGTTTGAAGAGCAATATTATTAGCCTTAGTCAAATGGCAGAAGAAGGTAGCAGAATGAAGTTAGTTAGCTCGTTTCTCAACATATTCGATAAAAACTAAGCCATGTTGATGAAGGTAAAACGGTCGCAAAATCATCTTCCGAAAAAGACAGAATTTCATGTAGCTTAATGATGAATTTTCTGCCAAAAGAGCGAAAGATATTGGACGTTGTAGATTTAAAATTTCTTCCGAAAAAGACAGAATTTGATGAATCTAGTGTGGTGGCTCAATGCGACGTTTCTGTGGATGGTGATGGATGCCTTTGGCTTTGTGTTGTACAAAAGTGGTGCCCTGTTTGGTTTTGTTTTCTGGAATGAAACTTTCCTCCTCCGCCAGCGGTGCCGCAAGGGTAGGATTATCCTGCCGCTAAGTTAACTTATTGGCCAAAGCTTGTAAGTCTCGATTATAGGCTTGTCAATGTTCCAATTTTGGCTCTTATTTTTATATTTATAGAGGAGCTTGCATTGACCTTGAAACATTCAGAATGGTGTTATTGCTTCACGGCTGCGTCGTTAAGTCATGCATTGGTACTAAACTCGGATTCAATTTAGTCGGCTTTGTCTTGTGTTGTTAAGGAGAAGGGCACGAGTATGAGGTTCATGACTTTAATCTGTTCATCATTGTCAACATCATTCATTACTCCTTTAAAAGTAAATGGATTCTCCGTATCATCATAAGTTTTGAATAATTGAGTTTCAATTAAGTTGGGTAATGATTAGGTTATTTCATACCTCTCCCACTACAACCAGACGTTTCAATCCTTGACATGGAAACGTCTTATCTTTACATGTGATGATACTATCAACAACTTCATAAAAAAATAATTCATTTAATATTATTTTATTACATGGTTTATGACCTCATATTTTTTCAAGGACGGTAGAAATAGCCACATCTAGTCGTGTTGGGTTAACCGAGGTTCCAATTTCTTTAGATTTGTTTTGAGCACGCATTTTTTTGGAATGAGGTCCCAATTTCTAAAAATAAACATACTTTATATGTTGGACATCCCCAAATATGGTAGTGGAGTTCATTGGAGATCGAACAATGTCTAAAGTATTTCTTCCTTTGAATTCTCCTATCTATTGAGGTGTTTCAGGAATTGGAAGTCGGGGTGTTATTTCATTTTCTATAGATAGTCTAGGAATGACAAGTCCATGTACCCTCTAAACGAGATGGAATATTCATATCCTCATCTAACTTTAACATTCCTCGAATCACATAGGTCTGAGCGTAAAAACTCCAAAGGTTATTTAGTTCTATGTTCATTTAAAAGTATCATCTTTTCGAGAAATATTTTTGTCTTTTCTTTCTAGATTTAGCCATCTAAAATGATTTAGTATTTAGAAGCGTCTTATATGCTAGCGGTCTTTTTGAAATAGCACTTTATTACGATAACACTTAAAAAAAATAAATCTTTCAAAGTCATTAGAGTAAATGAGTCATTTTGCCCTTCAGCCGATTATAGGAGTCGTGAGTAGTCTCCACAGATCACTTGCAAAAGAGAAAATAGTTAGAAAGAAAGTTTGAGAGAACTTGTAGAGTAAAAGAATTAAGGGTTGCCGAAAAAACTCACCGGACCACTATGGGAAATCACCCTCGGCCAAGATCTAGACGCAAGGACATTTTCTTGGAAGGATAGAGGGGTCTAAGAGGTCGAAGTGTCACAAACCACGAGGAACCATGAGGTAAAATTCTTGAATGTTCTCCCTCAAATTCGAGCCTTTTTCTTGTGAATCAAAAACTGAACTTTGATGTGTTCATCTAAGGAAGATCCTTCAGTAATTCCATGAAGAAATTTGGTCGAAAACGTGAACCGAAAGTACTGTAAAGATGAGTAAAGAACCTTCTTCCAACGCTTAAATAGTTCATAACACAAGTAAACATAAATTCAAAAAAGGAAGCCTATTGTTTGTTTTTTCCTTCTTCTTTTAAAGAAATTGCTTAGATGCATAGATCCTTCCACTAGGACTTAGACATTCGTAGATGCTTGAATATCCATCCAATTGTGACATGTTTTGTGACATAACTTTCATGCATTTAGTCTTCTTTATCTTAATTATTTGTGTCTCTAAATGTTCATATTTCTCAATCACAATTCAACGCTCTTGAATTTGTACGAACACATTAGCAAATCTAGTTCTAAACACTCTACCCCATTTCTTCCATATCTAAATTATTTTGGTCCTAAAATTATACGCACTCAACATTAAATACGAGGATTTTTTTTTCCGTGGAAATAAATGTTTCTCTAAGAAAGAAGAAGAGCTAGCTAGCATTGATAAGAGTAAGATCTCGTGGAAGCTAAACAAACGCTTGAAGACATGACTATTTGAGTTTAAGCCAATGTGGTCATTTGTTCGGGGGAAGTATTGTCGGGACCTGAGTGTGTTCAAAATTTCATATTAACTAAGAGTGTTAATATCTCTATTCGTACCAGGGCTTTTAAGTAAAAAAAAGAGTGGACAATTTATATACTTATGGCCTGTGGCTGAACTCCGTTGAGCTTTGAGCTTTCTACCGTTACCGTTCCGTTTGGTACCAGCCAGTATCTTTGACAGACAGCTAAGCTAGGAGAATGTAATGGCATTTGACGTAATTAAAAGCAAATCCAAGGGTACTTACGTATTCTCCTTGTCCCCCCAAAACCCCACCCCCCTTAAAATAGTCGAAAGGACAGCGATGACGGACATAATAATACACCCTCTCCCATCTGANAAAATCAAAGTTTTTTTAAAATTTAAATAGATAATTGAAAATATTTAATTAAAAAAAACAAAATATTTCGAGAGTTTTCGAATATATGTATGGTAATATATTAGAAACTGAGTCTAATTTAAAAAAAAAAATGTNAGATTGTTGAATTTAGGGTAATTGGGGAAACATAAAAAGAATGGAAAAAAGAGAAAAGAAAAAGGAAGAGAAAGAGGTGGGGTGTTGTTGGTCCTCGAAGGTGGGCTCTATATAATTTGATGTCCCTATTACTTAACACCCTCTCTTTTCCTTCCTTTTTTCCACTTTAACCCAAAAANAAAAAAAAAAAAAAAAAAAAAAAAAAAAAAAGAAAAAATCCAATACCCATTTCACTCTCTCTTTACCTAATTGTGTATCTCTCTTCTTCTCTCTCTCTCCCCTCACCCCTCCATTTGTTGTTGCGAGATCTAATCTGAAGACCCAAAGAAGAGCATGAGTCCAGCTAACCTGGGAGGTCAGTTTGGAGACACCACTTACACCAAGCTCTTCGTGGGCGGCTTGGCTTGGGAGACCCACAAGGACACCATGAACAAATACTTCCAACAGTTTGGGGATATCTTGGAAGCCGTTGTTATTACCGACAAGGCCACCGGTCGATCCAAAGGCTATGGATTTGTACGCTTCTTCTTCTTTTCTTTACTCTTTTAACAACAACAACAACAACAAACTCTTTTAACAAACTCTTCAATTCAGGTCACTTTCCGGGACCCCGAAGCCGCTATGAGGGCTTGCGTCGATGCTGCTCCGGTCATCGATGGGCGGAGGGCTAATTGCAACCTCGCTTCTCTTGGGCTTCAAAGATCCAAACCCTCAACACCCAACCACGGTAACTATAACTCAGATCTACCAAATCTATCACCATTTCCACCAAACCCACAATTTTTTAATCATTCATTTGTTTTTAATTTCTGTTAAAGACAAAAAGAAATGGGAATTGGCAGGCGGCGGCGGCGGCGGAGGTGGCGGTGGAGGAAGAAACTTTAGGGTATTGAGCTGTTTCCAGAGTGGATTTGGAGGGAATGTTGGATCAGCTTTTCATTCAACACCAACTTTCCCTCATTATGCTGTCCACCAAGGGATCCCTTACAATCTCTATGGGTAAATTTATATTATATACAACCATTAATTCCTTTTTTTTTTTACTGCATGCATTGCCACTGTAACTATTCATTTAATTACCTCCTCATTGCTCTTGTTTTAGGTACTCTTCCTATTCACCCGACTACAATTACCCTACGGTTTGTACTCACACTTCTCTTTTCTACCTTGGTTAATACTTCTTTAGGGAAGGGTGAAAAGTAAAAGATTCTGTGTACCAATCTGGTCAAAGGGTTCAAAAGTGAAAGTTAACCAAACCAATTTGGTGTTTTTCTTGTCTTGTCGTTTTATGGGACACTTTCTGTTTTTGCAATTAATATTGTAACAGACCATTTTTTTTTTTTTTTTTTTTTTT
>NC_036639.1:8784257-8817621 GCF_002806865.2 Cucurbita pepo subsp. pepo | reverse complement strand
TTTTTTTTTTTTTTTTTTTTTTTTTTTTTTTTTTTTTTTTTTTTTTTTTTTTTTTTTTTTTGGTTATACGTTGATTCATGCATTATAATCATGAAATTGTAGCCGACCACTTTGGAATATTAATTTTTTTTTTTTTAAATTTTGATTTAGAGCTATTACAATGTGTACGGCGGCGCAACTGCTCAGTATCCTATGTATAGTACTGGTCCCGGCGGCTTAATGAGTGGTGCGGCGGCGTTCTACCCGTATTTCCAGTTTGGGGAAGGAAGTGCCGGCGGCGGCGGAGCCAATGGGTTCAGTGCTGGTTCTGGTCAACAGGGTTATGGGGTTCAGTACCCTCACCATCTGTTTCAGTACTCGGCTGGGATTAATTCAACTGCAACCACGTTCCCACAGCACTATGGTGGTCCTCCTATGTCTCTCCCGCCCACGCCACCCACCCTGCCGTCAGGTAGTGGCTCTTTTATATTATATTTCTTATTTATAAATTCATGATCCATGTAGATGTACTAATATTTTTGACAGTGTTTTTTGCTGTGCCACAGGCGTGACAATGGCTCTAACTACACCAATCCCACATCGCTAGAGAGACACAAAACCCTCGTCTCTCAACACTCTTTCCTACGCCTACGCCTACGCCCTAACCATGGTTCCATCTCTCAATCTCTCTCTCTTTATTTCACTCACTCTAACACCAACCAACACACATGCTCCTTGTCGGGGCTGAATCAAACCGAACCGAACCAAACCAAACCAACCCCCAAAACTCACCTCCAAAGTTGGAGCAAAATCATGCATTTTCATTTGTTCATTTCATTTTGTGAAAATGGTTTTAATGCAAGGTACAAAGGGGGGGGTGATCCCCCCTTTTTGTTGTAAGTTGATGAGCCGTAGGAGTGGCTCTTAAGGACATTACAACAATCACCCTTTTTCAAAACACAAACACTTGTTGGGTTTGCATCAAAATTGTAAATTTCATTCCAAAACAGCACACCCATTTCTTCCATCACTTAGAACAACAAGAAAGCTAATATTTTTCCCAACTTTTGATCTTCATTATCATCATCTGTAATTAAATTTGAAGTAGGAGTAAAAAGTAATATGAGAAGAAATTCAGATTTTAAAGAATTAGTATTATTAGTTTGACATATTCCTCTTGGGGTAAGGGGATTAATTAACTCTTAAGCTACCATATTAGTTTGTTGTAATTAAAATTAAGAAACAATGGTTGTTGAACTTATGGGAGTTACAACCTGGTTTAATTTTTGGTAAACCAAAGCACAAATATTGCTGTTGGTTTAACATTATTTTTTTGTTTTAATCAGAAATTTAGGATTAGGGTTTAAAGCATCATCCATGATTTTGAGATGATCCATTAATGGATATGGAGCTCTCAAAATAAGCATTTTGCATGTGAGGCATTGGGAGATATTTGGGTTCCCTTTGGCTTCTTCTTCTTCTTCTTCTTCTTCTTCTTCTTCTTCTTCTTCTTCTTCTTCTTCTTCTTCTTCTAACCCAATCAACCAACCAAGCAACCAACCATGGTTAGGACATAGGCCAACTTCATGTCTTTCTTCATTTCTTGCTCTCCAATTCTGCTGTGTTTTATGTGTCTGCGTGTTCGAGGGCTTCGGGTGGACCTTGGAAACACTGTGTTTTAATTAATTATGTCGCTAAAAGAAGAGCCTTTTTTTGTTTTTTTTTTTTCCCTTTTCATGTCTTTGTTTTATGGTTTGTAATGTAATTAGATGTTGGGTACCTTTCTTTCATATCAGCACTTCTACTAAGATTCAGTTCTTCATCAGCTTGCTCCTTTGCAGCTGCTTGATGAATAACCTACGTACCTCAATATTAATTGCTTCTTTCTTTCTCTCTTGAGTTCGTTTAATAACACGCGTGACGTTGGAATCATTGGATGTGGTAATCATATATTGAAAGATTGATAAACCGTTAGAAATAATTACGTATTGTATTATAAGTTCATTCTTCATATATGATTTAGTCTTTGTACGAGGAACATTTCTAGAAGAAGAATTGTTAAGCTTTTGTTTCTTTAACTAGTCATCAGTGGTGTGTTTTATGGTCGAAAAGCATTGTGTTTAAGTATTTTTAGTACAAGGTATGTTTTGTGAGTGTGTTTTTGTTTTGCTTCGTTTACTCATTTTAGTGTGATTCAATCAAGAGTCGNTTTTTTTTTTTTTTTTTTTTTTTATCTACTTTTAAATTTTTATTCATTTTTTGAATGAGTCTAATCATGAATTGTTGAAGATTGTTGGGAAGGAGTCCAGATTGACTAATTTAGAAAATGAGAATGATATGATTTATAACGGTCGGTGGGAAAACCAAAAACAAAATCACGAGAGCTTTTCAAAAGGGACAATATTATATGATTACAGAGATTCGTGTTCTTGAACTACTAACCAGATGGGATTTGCGACCCAAGGTTTGTCTCTCCTTTTTTACTTTAAAGATAAAAGAGAAAAAGTTGTTCTTCCCACCACTCATAACTCTCTTCTCCAATATTATCTCCCACTCTAATTTTTCAAACTGAAAGCGAAAACTACAGGGTTTTATTTCTCTTTTGGATTTTCGGGTTGGATTCAAAGTATTTTCTACACACATTCACGCATGGGGACATGAACCTTCTAAGTAAGCTTGTCAACGTACCCCTTAGGCCGGACTATGGGCTAGTGTACATGAAAAATATAGAAGAAGTAATCTATAATCATACGACATACCACATACATGAGGTACTGCATTAAAAATTATGATTTAATGAGATAATGCACATAGGAATCGTAGTCAATGAAAAGGAAGTACATGCATCACAAGATTCATTTGAGCATCATAGCATAAATAATAACACGTAATAGAATCACAGAGTACGTGCTATTCATGCACCAATCAATTCCATCCAATATTGACGGTATACAGTTTCAAAAGTAAGGTCATTCAAAGTTTTGGCCTAAGCAAACATCCCTAAGCTTTTCTTAGTTGATCATCCTTTATGACGGTGATTCCTTAATGACGGTGATTAAAAGTGAGAACAAGGTAGAAAATCCCTAAACCCTAAACTCAAAAAAGTTAAAAGTAAGAACAAGGTAGAAAATCCTTAATGATGGTGATTCTTTAGGCATCGATTTCTGATAAGATAAGGAATCAATACAAGGGGAATAAGATTCGGATTACCTTGTTGATCGAATATCTCAAGCCAAGAACACTTTGTTTGAGATTCGAATCACTCCAGAAGCAAGATCGATCATGTCTAGCTTCAATGATTCTTGTTGATCAAATATCTCAAGACAAGAACACTTGATTGAGATTCGAATCACTCCACAAGCAAGATTGATCATGTCGAGCTTGAATGATTCTACATGCAACCTAAACTACATAGAGTTGCAAAGAAACTTAGCCGTGGCTAAAGAAAGCACAAATGCTTCTTTCTATATTTTCCAAGTCTACTTACAAATACAACATACATGGCTTTATATAGCCTCAAAATGAAACTACTAAAGGCATTCCAAGAGTTGTAACATTCATACTTAATGGCCATAATTAGCCATTATGTAATTGTAACCTAAAGTAAATTAAAACTCTTAAACTACATTAATGAAATACAATAACTCTAAATTGTAATCCACCCAAAATTTATCACATGAAACTTCATTCTTCTTCATTGTGACATGAATTGAAATACTTTTGATGATTTCAACAATATTTTCTTCACATCTTCATTGAAGCATATTGTATGATTGATGTCTCTCGAATCTATTTGTGAAACTTTGCTGCAAAAAATAAGATATGGAAATCCTTAATGATGGTGATTCTTTAGGCATCGATTTCTCTTGGTATAGAACTTGAAGCTTACGATTGATCGAGGAAAATGAATTAGGAGGGAGAGGAATGAAATTGATTTGAGGTGTTTAGGAGTGAGAGAGTGGTTGAATTCTAGGAGCTGGGGGAGTAGTTGCATCAATTTCAACGACTCAATTCTCGATCGGTACAATCAAGACATGCTAGAAAACTTATAAATATATTTAGCTCTATTACAGTTCACAATTATGCACGACAGAAGCGGTAAAACTAAGTATTGTGCTAACCATAAACTATTAAGTTTTCTAGGCTTAGCTATCATGAAACTAGCTTAATAGGCTTCTAAACATGATTTTTACTAATTTGTCAATAGTCCTAATTGATTCTTACAAGTATTTCTTACAACTTGCTCATGTGGTTACTTACTTGTTCATCGACTCCCCGAGCTTGGTTTTGGCTTTCAAGAATTTCAAATTCTCTAAAACTCTTCGATATACACTAAACTAAGTCAAAAGAATAACACGGGTGAAAATAGCTGGCTCGAAGGACGGACAATAGGAATCTTCAAATTCTTAAAAAAAAAAAAGAAATGTAGGTTGGAATGAGTATAACATGGCCATCAACAATGGTCTACACTCCATCTAAAAAAAATATATAATAATATGGAATGAGTATAAAAATACTCAATAAGAAACCTCCCTGTAGACTTTCATCGTACATATACTTTATGACATATACTTGAGTTATGTGCTCAATTCACCATCCATAGCAGTTAACTTGACTCTATTCTATTTTTACCCTATAACACTTATGTGTACAACTCTATATACTTTTACTTTACGAGTTTATACTAATTAGGCTCTTAGCAAGCTCTAATTTACTTGGCCTTTGTAATGGACTCTGAGGTATGAGACCCCTATATCGGAATTTGAGATACATGATTCTTACGACAAGTTCTCAAATACGTGGCCCTTATGAAGGGCTTTGAAATACGTGGCCCTTATGACATGACTTTAAGACACGTGGCTCTTATGAAAGGCTTTAAGATATATAGCTTTTATGACGGGCTCTGGGATTCGTTGTCACAACTCGATTCTTGAGGACTCAAAATAGTTGAAATATGGTAAAAAAATTTGCAAAATAAAAACGAGACATTCAAAACATAAGTATAGACATCTATTTACTTTATATTAAAGTAGAGCTCCTGCCAACACAGTTTTAAATATAAAATAAGAAATAAACACAAAAACATTTTAAAACAAAATAAAGTTGGAGGGTGCATGGTTAATTTATGGCTCTTGCTCCAAAGTCCATTCCGTCCCGATCAGCTCCTAATTATCTGAAAAACATGGAAAACATGGAGTACAAAAACTTAGTAAGTAGCCTACTCAGAGACTCTTAATTGTGTTCTTAAGCTAGGATGTTATAACTTTTTAAGTATCTAGGGACCTAACACATAGCTTAACTTGGTTCATGTGGTCGACTTGGAAGTTACCCCTAAAGTGGCCCTTAGATCACTCCCATGAAAGACCGAGATGGTCACATGATTGGAGCAAAAGATGATCATGACATCCTTCTAGAACACAGAGCATCTTAACTAGGTGAGGGAAGGTTGAAGCTCATCATGGCATCTTGCTCGTGAGACATAGTGTAGGGTGTCACAATCACACTTATGGCCTTATCTTCTAGGGTCGACCCTAACCATTAATTCGTGGAATAGCATTGCCTCAAGATGGCCTACAATTTCATCTATCCTATCAACTTTAGCAATAATCTCGTTCATGTGAGACTCCAAAAACCTCATTCCATCAGGAACTTTACGTCAATCTTTATCAACCGGTCAGCCTAGGCTACCTAGTTGTTTTGCAGCGGACATGTTTGATTACTATGATTCAAGGAGCCAACCAGGCTCTGATACTACTTATCACAATCGCACTCTTGCAACAATGAGACAACGATTCTGCAACACTTGTTCTAACCTGGTAAACAAGTCAGTCGTATGAAAATCGTAATTCTCGAACAATATGGGCGTATGATCGAGCCTCGATCATATTTGAGAGAACATGTTTTAAAAAACATGAGCGAGAAAATGCGTTAAAAACAATTTGTAAGATAACAATGTTACAAGCTAAAAGCAAATAAGCAACAACTACAACTTTGATAACATATAACCCAAGTAGGAAGAATTGACAACTGGTCACATCTCCCTATAGTACATTTTGGGACATTTTAGCCTAGTGAGGGTAGACATATTTTGGTGAATGGTCATACACCCCATATTAACATGTCAAGAATAGTAAAGACCTACTTACACATGAAAACAAGTAAAAGGGGTTTCGAACCAGATATGACCATGTACAATACGTCATGGATAAGTATGACCAAGACATCTGATATGCAGCCACAGACAACCTACCTTAGACACGTATGACCATGACACAGAACATCCCACCTAAAAAAAGAAATAGGGCTTCATAGTACACCATGTGCTAAGAGGTTTTGATCACTTAGGGTATAGTCGCATAGTACACCATGTGCTAAGAGGTTATGATCATACCCTATGCATGGTGCATGTATAGCGGTAAGGTAAATTTAAGCCTTTCCTTAGCTTCATTCATGTTATGAATTCATGAGACCATGACCAAAGGAGATACTCAAATTCTTAAAATTCTTAGTCTTAGACAGTAGGAGAAATATGGTAATTTTTATTTAAACCATGGTTCGAGCTCCTAACGTGATACAATAGTCCTCCAAATTTATTCGTACCTTAATAAACATGATTTAAGGTAATGTATAAAGTTTCAAGTCGTTCAAAGGTCATCAAGGCTGTGAACAGTAGCTATTATGGCCTAGGAACATTTTGGTCATTTTGCACCATTACTTTGTTGAACTACTTATCCTTATCCAATGAACACCAAATCTCATACATAACCTTAACATGTCAGGATACAAATGAAAGATTGCATGGGCTTTTACTCTCGCCCTAAACCAATGAATTGACAGAGAAAAATGAAGCAGCGAAAAGAAGTAGCTCAACTATTATGCTTAGCATTAAATTTTCATGAGCGATTTTGCTTAGATGGTTGTTTTGACATTACTTGAATCTCGAGCAAATCACTCGGTTTGAGGCCTCAACTCACGGGTCTTAGCCAAATTCTTTCGTGAACCCCTAGTTCTTACTTAACTTAAGGCTTATCTTGAATACCAAATGATTCCTACCGGTATTTCTTAAGAAAAAATATAAATGGGCTACTTACCTCTTATCCGATATTCAAGGTCCCGTTTCTCAAGCTTGTGGCATTCGACTTTTTCCAAATTGTCTTCTTCCTCCTATAGATTGGGACTAACACATCATTGTCTTCTTCCTCCTGTGTAACAACCTTATTTTTCTTTTGAAATATAGTCGTTACCATATGCATGTTGTGACCTTTTTATACGGAAACATTCATTTTAAATATTTCATAAACAATGTCATGTACTTACCTATTAAAAATAAAATTCTTAAATAAATAAATTTAAAAAAAAATGTCCAAAAATTAGTAAACAACACATTGCTCTAATCTAACCTAAGACTAACAAATAGGATGAAATGTAATTACCCTAACATCAGTTTCATGGTCTTCACGATCATCCATACAGGAGTGTCTTGTGTTAACCTGAAATGTAAGAGTAGCACATGGCTGGAGTATTTTAAGAAATATCTAGTAAGTGACCTCAAAATTGCGGTCATGAAATGCAAAACAAGCAACATGGTGGGACCTATCATTTAAAACAACATAGCAAGACCTTGAGCTCTTTCAAGTCTGATTGGATATGTGGTACTTTCCCACACACGACTCATGTACGTGCACATGGACCCACTAGGCAGGCTCATATACATATCCCCTAGGTCTGGCTTCGTTGGGCTAAATATTTTGACATGTCGTCAGACGCCATGAAGGGAAAGGCCCACATGATATCATGGCAAACATAAATATCGAACGTACGTATCCTTTCGAAAGTACACATCCTAACTGACATAGCATGACGAGGAAGTATCCTAATGCATGTGAACACACAATTATGCATGAGATCTCAATACTTTCCATCATGGCATAACAAATGATGCAAGACAACCTCCATTCTTTCATAACATTCTTTCATAACATATTAAATCCGGTAATTATGCGTACATAATTCTTATACATCATTTCATACATGACATAGTTTCCAAAATATGGCATAGGGAGGCTGTGCATCATAGATTTCATTAGTTCAAAACATATCATGACATGTATAGCATAGCATAACAAGACATAACCTAACATAGTTTATTGTTATATAACATGACATTTCGTTTATACCATAATATTATTTGTCATATCATATAGCGTAATATAACATAACATCACATATCAAAGCATATCACACATATGACATGTGCAGAGGCCATTAGATACGTGTTATCATATATAAAGCAATTTTTCCAACCAAACCGATAATGGAGCCATATACTTGATTAACCTAAGCCAAAGTTAATTCTTGGTACTAGTCTAAAAATGCTCCTCTATATCAACTAAAGCAAAATGATGGCCAGATCAGCCACTGTATAATCCAATTATCGAGGATAAAGGAACATCTTGACATATCTATTTTATCTCTTCTTCCCGTATTTAAAATTCCTAAAATTAAAAAACATATTTAGTTAGTTTCGTATGATTTTGATTATTCTAGAAATTAATAGGGTTCATATTTATAATTGACCTAAATAACTCATTTTAGACTTCAAACTATAGGTTATTAAATTTTATAAAGTATTTAATAAATACTATTTACTCAAATAAAAATATGTGTTTGTTGTAATGAAAAGATGAAATTATTTTTTTCTATTGTTATTTCTTGTGAATTATTTTATTATATTAATTGTCATCTTCAAAAAAAAAAAAAAAAAAAAAAAAAAAAAAAAAAAAAAAAAAAAAAAAAAAAAAAAAAAAAANAATAATAATAATAATAATAATAATAATAATAATAATAATAATAATAATAATAATAATAATAAATAATAATAATGACAAATACTTTAAAACTTTATTTACTTCTTTAGGTTGTCATACAGATACCGATCCAACCATTGGTATCAAAGCGAGTTGCTCTTAAAGATTTTTTATAATAAACTAATTGTTAGAGATTATGGCAAACCTACGTATTAATAATTGTTTTTGTGAAGGACAATTAACCTCTAGGCCTCCTTATTTTTATGGAACAAATTATACTTCTTGTAAAGTTAGAATGAGAATTTATTTGCAGCGATCGGTTAATTATCAATTATGGTTAAATGTTAGTAAAGGCCCTTGCATTCCAATAATATTGAGAAGCTTAAAATAGAGGATGAATTCCATGGACGTGATATGAAAAAAAATGCTATTTTAATGTTAGTGTTATAAATTGTCTTTATTGTGCTATAAGTAACATGAATTTAATAGAGTATCTATGTGTTTTTTATCATATAAAATTTGGAAAACTCTTAAAGTAACTCATAAGGGAACAAATCAAGTTAAAAAAACAAAGATTAACATGTTAGTTCTATTTAAAATAGATGCAAATAAATATATAGTTGATAGGTTCAGTAGATTTACTAATATTCTAAATATTTTTAAAAAATTTAGAAATGTATATTCTACTCCCGAAAATGTAAGAAAATTTTTAGGTCTCTAAGTTGGAAAGCAAAAGTGACAATGATTCAAGAGGCAAAGAATCTCAGAAAACTTCCTTGATAAACTTGTTGGTTCTCTCACGACACATGAGATGCTTCGATGAACTTGTTAGTTCTCTCATGACACATGAGATTACCATGAAGCATGGAGGAGCATATGGAAGAGGAATCAAAAAAAGAAGAAAAATATAGCCCTAAAGTCCATCACATTGGAAGTTGACTCTGACGATCAAGATGATGTTGCCTACTTCACACACAAGTATAAAAATTTCATCGAGAAGAAGAAACAATTTAAGAAACATTTCACCCTAAAGAGCTTGTTTTAAACCATAAAAATTTCATCAAACTCTTTACGACTCTTTACAGTGAAATGTTTCTTAAATTGTTTTTTCTTTTGATGAATTTTTTCATCTTCAGCAAGGGCTTCCTCATCTTCCGAGTCAACTTCCAATGTAATGGACTTTAGGGCTATACTTTTCTGGATTCCTCTCCCATGTGCAATAATCTCATATGTCATGAGAGAACTAACAAGT
Organism: Cucurbita pepo subsp. pepo; assembly: GCF_002806865.2. Lineage (NCBI taxonomy): Eukaryota > Viridiplantae > Streptophyta > Magnoliopsida > Cucurbitales > Cucurbitaceae > Cucurbita > Cucurbita pepo. Next base: position 8,807,583 of record NC_036639.1, on the reverse strand, counting down.
TCACCACAAAGCTCATGTGCAATAATCTCATATGTCATAAGAGAACCAACAAGTTCATCCAAAAGAAGTTTTGTGAGATCCTTTGCCTCTTAGATCATCATTCCATGTGCACCTTCATGAAAATCTCATGTGTCATGAAAGAACCAACAAATTCAGCCAAAGGAAGCTTTGTGAGATCCTTTGCCTCTTGAACCGACATTACTTTTGCTCTCCAACCTTTAGGTAGAGACCTATACATTTTCGGAGGTAGAATATATTTTTCCAAAATTTTTCAAAACATTTAAAATATTAATAAATCTAGTACACATATCATGGATCCTTTGTTAAATTCATCATTACTTAGGGCACAATAAAACAATTTATAGCACTAGTATTAAAACACATTTTCATATCAAATTCATCCTCTATTAAGCTCCTCACTATTATTAACAATTTTTATTGAAACGTAAGGGCCTTTCCAAACATTTAACTAATAATCAATTGATTGCAAATAAATTCTCATTCTAGTTTTCCAATAAGTATAATTTGTTACATCAAAATAAGGAGGCCTAGAGATTGATTGTCCTTCACAAAACAGTTATTAACGTTATTAACGTTATTAACATGTAGGTTTTCCATAAGCTCTAACAATAAAATTTTTATAAAAAATCTTTCGGAGCAACTCGTTCTGATACCAATCGTTGGATCGGTATGGCAACTTTACGGGTGAATAGGGTTTTAACCATAAAAGTATTTAAGGGATTAATTTTTCTAATTATGAAACATTTTTTTAAAAAAATAAATAGAAGAGGCTAATTTGAAATAACAATAAATAATTATGAAAAACTTAAAACATGCAATAAATCACAATAACAATTTCGAGATTAGATAGGAAACTACAGGGGTTCGGTCAAACTCGACCTACTCCACTCCACTCACTCACCAAGCACCTCTTGAAAATTTGAATAAACCTTTTTCAACTTTTTCATAGTATCAGAGCCCAATGCTACACCGCTCTTTTTACGAGATCAAGAACAAACTCAATCCTTTCTACGACTTAGCTAAGGATCAAACCGGTACAAGTATCTAAATTTTGTAGGAATACAAGAACTCTCTACAAAAATGATGATGATGAGAGGAATATACTTGGAAGCTTGAAGAGAGTAGCCCTCGAAAGTTTGAAAATATAGGGGAAGAAGATGAGTTTAAATAGGGAAGAAAAGTGACAAAAATAGAATTTAATATGACCATTAAAATATTTTGTTATTTATTAGGGTAAAAGAGAGATGAAAGGTGGACTATTGAAGGTGGACCATCAATGCGATAAATGGAGGGTAGACCTAAAAAAAAATGTATAATAATATAGTAATATAATATAAAATTAATAAAAATAATGTGAATTAAAATATATGATGTTTAAAATTATTCTATTCAAAGTTCTAAGTGTCATACTTTGATTCCGGTATCTTATGATTGAACTTCTTTGTTTTAGCTCTGATGTGAATGATTAAAAAAAATAAAAAGTCTGTCAGAGTGTGAATAATTCAAAATATTTATGCAACATCTGTCTTTTTTTTCAAAAAAAAAAAACAATTGATTCGTTAACTCATTTTGTTTTATTTTATCACTTTTGTAAGTGTTGTTACATCATATACATCTAAAAACTTTCGTCCTTAAAAATATTTTAATCTTGGAATAACTCAAATCCTTATCTATCTAGAGAGGTTCATGGTCTAAAACGTGGTAGGACCAACTATGTTATATACTATATCAAGTTAGTCAATGGATATGTGACATATGTTATATACTACATAAAGGGACTGTGGTAGGGTTGACTTGTATGTCACTAGTTTGATCCGATCTAGAATATCGAAGGATCTGATGAAGCATGGACTTAGCTTGCCCTTTCATCCGAACCTTAGTATGTCTTTCATGAGGTCACCTTTAACAATGCCCTTTCACCTACCTCAAACTCCAATCCCCTATGCCTTTTGTTGGCGTAGTTCCTCTGTCTACTTGAGTCGTGTGCATCCTTGCTTTGATCCTTTGTACGACCTCATTGGTGGCTAAGACCAACTTGTTCCTATTAGCTTGCGTTCATCACTTCATACCAATTTACTAAGGACATGCACTGTTACCCATAAAGAGCATTGAATTATACTATGTCAATAGTTGAGAACCTTTACTATAGGTGAATCCTATGAAGTACACCTTAGAAGTTTAACCACTTGAGAAATTCAACACGTAGGCACAAAACATTTCTTGTGATGTTTGACTCAAACATTCCGTCGGTTTGTTGTAGAAAAAGTACTAAAATTCAACTTGGAGACACATTTTCTGAAGATTGCGTTAGAATTTAGATGTGAAGCGTGGGTTCCGATCCGACTCTATCAACATAAACATTCCATGCAATCAACAATATCTTTTCTATATAATTGTGCCCAATTGTCTACCACAAATATATGTCATATGACTTAATCCAAACTAACTAAACTTCACAAGCACCTAAATAACTTGTTGAAGGTTAAGCTTATTTAAACCTGCCAAAGCTCGTGTCAATGATCATCCAAACGATGGGGAGAGACCTCAAGCCAACACCTTGAGTGAAGGATGAACACAAAACTCTAAAGTAACTCGAGGTTACTCAGGAAGAACATCCAGACGGATGAAAAGAAGGGTCGATCAGAAATGTAAGGCACAACAATTTCAACGTGGACAAAGAGTACTAATCAAGTTGAGATCAGATCAATTTCAATTTCAAAGCAATAATAATCACGAATGGTGTGAAAATACTATGGACTAGTCGAAGTCATTCAAAAGGTCGAAAAAGCATCATGTATGATCTAATTGCTCCCATGGATGTGGACCAATCCGATTGTCTACGTCAGTAACTTGAAACATTACTATCTCGATCAAGAAAACACCAAGCACAATGAGACGACAATCTCATGCCACAAAGAAGAACTCAACAATTTCAATATGCACAAAGAGTTCTAATCAAGCTGAGATCAGATCAACTTTGCTTTCTAAGCAACCAAAAACTGGTGCGGAAATACTATGGACTAACTGAAGTCATTCAAAAGGTCGTGAAGACATAATATAGGATCTAATTACTCCCATGGATGTGGACCGGTTCAGTTGTCTACGTCAGTAACTTGAAACGTTACTATCTCGATCAAGAAGACACCAAGCTTGTTTTGTATCCCATACCTTCGTACTTGGTTTTGTATTAAAACACAAACGATGCTTTTGAATAGTACATGTATTTGTTCTCATCTTTTTAAATGTTTGGTTAATTTTAATATTTGCGAGAAAATTTATTGTACTTTCCGATGTCCTTTCATATCACAATGTGATATTTGATTTGAAACTTTGAGAGAAAAAGGCCGAAACACGAGTGTACCACAAAGGGTTTGAAGATCATGTGATATAATATTTGAATAATATATTATAATAATTAGTTATGAAACATAGATATAATATTTTTTCTTCCCGAAGTGTATTTTATTTTATTCTCAAGATTTAATTAGTTTATATTTTCCTTATTTTTATAGGTATTAGTTGGCAGTTTGCATCATATTTTCGTTATGAGCATCAATGAATATTGCACTTTCGATCCCAATTCTATTTCCACCAACGGGTTAAAGAACGGATCAAACCCAACCCCAACCCGTTAGCATTTTTCATTTTCTCAGGTTGTTTTTGAAGGAACAGCTCTTCCATTGTTACTCCCTACCAGATACGAGAACCTACGGACTCAACTCGCCTAACTGCTAACCACACAAGTTCCTCTAAGAAATTTTATCTATTGAACGCAAATACAACTTTACAATCATTATTTAACTCAGAGAATCAAAACAGGACTACCATTTATTCCATTCGAAACTAGGATGTCTATGAATACAAATGTTGAACTCCTCATATATTTACAGATATTTGATCAAAGAAGTAAAACAAGACCATGTTTATGTGCAAGGAAACAAGAAGGCATTTTAAAGAAAAATAAAACAAATAGAACGGAGCAGCACGCCAAGCATTTGCTACCCACTTGCATTTCAGCCCCACACACACACACATACACACTCTCTTTTAAAGGTACGAATTCAATAATTAATAATCTAAAAAAAAACAATAATTAAACTTTAAATTAATTCATTTCTTGCAAAATTTTGGAAAATTTGTCAAGTAGTAAATAATTTAAGATCCCAAATTCAATTACGAAAAATAGTGGGAAATTCAATTATGAAAATACTCAATTGCCCCTACATTTAGGTGAGTTTGACATTCTTTCTTCATTTAAACATTTTCTTAAAACATTTTAAATTAAAATTCATATGCAGAACTCACAATGCAAGCTTATACTACATGAACACACATTCAAAATCAAATCAATTATCCTTCAAACAATTCAATACGAAAACAATAACAAATTCAAGTAAAAAATATATAATTTTAAAGGTTTAGAAAGAAGTAGAATAATGTTAAAAACCATATCATCATTTCATACCTAAGGTCCTGCGCATTTCAATTCCTAAGTTGGTGCAGCCAAAAAGCAAAAGTCGAAAAAACAGAGGAATTGGCATAGAAGTTCATCAAAGGTTAAGGTTGTTTAGCAGACAGTTTGTTGGGGCACACACAGCACATGACTTAACTACCTCTCTACACTCAATGCCTCAATCCCAATTCCACCCTCTTCTTAGATATTAGATCTTCCATCTTCCCTCCACTCTTCTCCTCTTATAATCTTCAATCATTCAATTCCCAAACTCAAAACTTCAATATTCCAATTAACACCTAAATTCAATCCCCCCCCATCATTCCAAGGTATACCTAATTCCTTTCCAGTTTTGGGCAAATTTCAACGCTTTTTACTTTCTAAACATTTAAAGATACTTCCATCCTAATGCTTCTTCGCCTAATCGCATTTACTTCAAATTTAATTCAATTTGTAGGCATTCCCCCTTTTGTGTTTCTCTCCTCACTCAACCAATTCAGAACAATTTTCAACCATCTTAAACATCCTCCTCCATCTCTCCTCCATATGATATGTTCAAACATCCCACCACAACCCAGAAGCTGTTTTAATTGCTTCCTAAATCATGCACGCATGCACAAGTGATCAGATCATCCCCCAATACTATGCTCTATCTATCTATGTATATAAATAAATTCTGAGTATCCATTGCAGAAACATATATGCAAGCAATGTGTATGTGTAGTTTGTGATTTTGGTTGTGGCTGAATGTTTTTAGGTTCCAAACAGGAAGCAGGAAGGCAGAAAAATGAGGGGAAAGCCAATGACTGGTAAACTCACCTTGTTTCTTTGTTTTGCGAGCTTTCTTGCTGGCTCGCTCTTCACTGCCCGCACCAGTATTCATACTAGAGACCCTCAGTTTCTCAACCATCTCGAAAATCTTGAAGCTGTACAAGATTGTGACCACAAACGAGTTAGTTTTCCTAATTTGTACTTGTATTACACAATGCAAAATCGTAACGTAATGTGATTCTTTCAATTTTTGTTTTTCGGCAGAAATTAGTAGAATCAAGTGATCAGGACATTATGGTGGAAGTTACTAAAACACATCAATCTCTTCAGTAAGGCCAATCGATCTTACCGAAATTTTTTCTGTTCTGTTCCATTCTCTTCCTCTTTGTGGTTGTGTTGTGAAGCTTTATTTCACCAGATCTCTGGAGAAAACGTTCGAAAATTGGGAGATGGAAATGGCTCTATCTCGAACGAACGGGAGAAATCAAAGAACTCCGCCGGAGAAGGCGTTCGTGGTGATCGGAATCAACACGGCTTTCAGCAGCAAGAAACGCCGAGACTCGATTCGAGAGACATGGATGCCTCGAGGTCCGTAAAAACCAAAACCCTAACTCAAATACGAAACTCACACAGAAATCGGCATCAGATTGAGCAATTGATAACCGGCGCAGGAGACTCGCTGAAGAAACTAGAGAAAGAGAAGGGGATAGTGATCCGATTCGTCATAGGAAAGAGTGGAAGACCTGGTGGAGCATTGGACAGAGCCATAGACGAGGAGGAGGAGGTGCACGGTGACTTTCTGCGGCTGAGACATGTGGAAGATTACCATCAACTATCGACGAAGACACGGCTGTATTTCACCACCGCCGCGTCGCTGTGGGCGGCGGAGTTCTACGTCAAGGTTGACGACGATGTTCATGTGAATTTGGNAAAAAAAAAAAAAAAAAAAAAAAAAAAAAAAAAAAAAAAAAAAAAAAGTCGTCGACTTCCTAACGACCTAAAATTACAAATTTAATATTCTAAATAACTTAAAAAAATTACAAATTTATGAAATACTTTTCAAATTTAAAAAATCAATATTAAATATAAACTTGAAAATTGAAAATTGAAAATGGCGGTTTTGTGCGTAGGTGCGTTGGTGTCGGCCCTCGAACGGCATCGGTCCAAGCCCAGGATTTACATGGGCTGCATGAAGTCAGGCCCAGTTCTCTTTCAAAAGTGAGNTATATAATTTTTTTTTTTTTTTTCTTAATGAAAACTTAAAAAAAGTTAAATTAGGGGAGTGGATTAATATATGGAAGATAATGGAAATGAACAGGGGACTAAAGTATCACGAGCCCGAGTACTGGAAATTCGGAGAAGAAGGGAACGAGTATTTCCGGCATGCCACTGGTCAAATCTACGTCATTTCTAAAGACCTTGCTGCTTACATTTCCCTTAATTTGTAAGTCAATTCAATCCCAGGTTCCGTTTTTTTGTTTTCATGCTAACACCAATTTTATTTTATTTTCGGGTTAGTCCAATATTACATAGGTATGCGAATGAAGACGTGTCGTTGGGAGCTTGGTTCATTGGGTTAGAAGTGGAACACGTGGATGATCGTTCCATGTGTTGCGGGACACCTCCAGGTAAGACGTTATATCTATCTACTTCAATCATAATATCAATCTAATTATGAGTTTGTTTGGGTGAATAGATTGCGAACCAAAATCGAATGGGGGGAATGTGTGCGTGGCAACTTTTGATTGGTCGTGTAGTGGGATTTGTGAATCGGTAGATAAAATGAAGGAGGTCCATAAGTTATGTGGAGAAGGCAATGCAGCTATTTGGAACGTTGACGTTTAATGTCATTGTTATCCGTTTTCACTCCATGCTTGTCCACTTATAATAACAACGATGAACTTCCCATTCAGAATGCCAAAGTCATCACTTTTGTACTTTGCATCAATCAATGAGCATCTATTTACTCTCCGATATATTTACTCTCTTTTCTTTTTTGTTTATTATTTCTTGTTTTTGCTTCTTAATATTATTTTATTTTTATTCATTTCATATATATATATATATATACACAAGCAAACTAAAATATTATTAACATTTGTTTATTAAAAATATTATTATGCATTAAATGAGTAATAACTCACCTAAATATTTTAAAAGTAATTTAATGATATTAAACTAAAATGCCTCAAATTGAAATGGTACCCGTCCTTCATTTTGCAATAAATGGGTGCAAATATGATGTATAATATATAAAATGGAATTTTTTAGATAATATCTAAATTATTCTTTTTTCATAGGGTCAATCCGACCAACCCAAACAACCCAAAAATAGTGTTACTGTAACGGTTATAAAAAAAATATTCAAGCAATCATCAGAAGCCTCGAGACATTAAAACGATCATTATGTTGATCATAATGCTGCGACAGTCACTATTCCTACCGTATGTCCGACAACAAGTAACGACTTTAAAATATAAAAAATCTAGGATGGTTACAAATATAAAAACACATAGTTAACTGCCATAAAATACGTGTTATTCATGCCGCATACAATCTCATCTAATAAGCTTATAGGCATACAATCTCATCTAATAAGCTTATAGGTATCTCAAGAATGAGTTCCCCATAGTTTTAAGCCCAACTTGATTCTTCTAAACTCACCCTACTTAAAATTCAATTTCACCTCTAACCTATCTAACCTATTCATAGAGGAACCTAAGGTGGAAGTTGACAAATTTAGAAAAATTTTGTGAGATCAAAAATTTGTTGGAGAGAGAAATTAAATATTTTTGTATAAGCATGTAAAATCCAACTTTAACCCGAAGTTCTAAAGAGAAAGATAGGCACAGGGCGAAGTGAAGTGCCAACGAGGAGGCTGATCACGAGGGGTGGATTGGAGGATCCCACGTCAATTGAAGAAGGGAACAAGTGTCAGCGAAGACGCTGAACTTTGAAGGGGGTGGATTGTGAGATCCTCATGGAATCGATTAGAGCATGAACGTTGGCCCCAAAGCATTTTTACAAGGTTGTGAAAATCTTTCTATTCGTGTATTTTAAAATCTCAACAAGAAGCCTAAAAATAAAATCCGAGTAGGACAATATTACATTTTGTTTTTTTAATCAAAATTTTAAAATAAAATACATGTTTTGANAAAAAAAAAAAAAAAAAAAAAAAAAAAAAAAAAAAAAAAAAAAGTGTTCTAAAAAAGTGAGTTTGAATAAGTTTGCATTTTGAGGTGTAAAATTAGAGAGAGTAGTAGAAGAAATTGGAGGAGAAGTGTCGAGAAGATGCAGGAGAATCCTCAATCAAATCCTGAAAGTGCAAGAATGCTCTAGAACCCCCAAGAACAATGCCCAAATACATCCCTCTTTCCCTCTCTTCCACTTATAAGTGAATTACTCTTTCATCATCCATCCTCCAACACCACCCAAAATGGAAATATCCAAACCAAAGAAACCAGCACTTCTGATGTTCACTCTTCTTCTCCTGACCTCATCCACAGCCTCTCTGCTTCCATTCTTCGACCCATTTGGGATTCTGGAGCAAACCCCTTTTAGCTTCCAAAACCAAAACAGAGATGCTCTGCAGCACCCACTCCAGCCCACCAGAGTGGACTGGAAGGAGACGCCGGAGAGCCACGTGATGATGCTGGATGTGCCTGGGCTTAGCAAGGACGAGGTGAAGATCGAGTTGGACGACGAAAACAGGGTCATCAAAGTGATGGGAGAGAGGAAAAGAGAGGAGGAAAAACAGAGCGATCACTGGCACCGAGTCGAGAGAAGTTATGGCAAATTCTGGAGGCAGTTTGGGCTGCCCAGAAATGTGGATATGGAGTCTGTTAGAGCTCGGCTGGAGAATGGGGTTCTCACGGTGACGTTGTCCAAGGTCTCCCCGGAGAAGGTTAAGGATCCCAAGGTTGTCAGCATTGAAGAACCGCGGGCGGAGCAGGGGAAGTTGGGCGGGGCCAAGCAAGAGCTTTGAGAACTCAAATTTGTTTTCTTTAGTTATGTGTGATGTTTTGAGTTGAAAGTTTGAATGCAGTGTCGTGCGTGTAAAATAAAGAACCAAGTTTGTGTTATGCAAATATATTAAAACAACCAAAACAAGGAAAGTAACAATTTGAGGGAAAAATCTTTATAAAATAAAAAAAAAATTTGACGTCCAAGTGATCGACTTCCCACCCATGTTAAGCTACGAGGGCAAGAATCAACCTTACAGTGTCCAGTCTAGCCACAGGCGCGAAAACCTTTTTAAAATCAACCTCTTGTCGTTGCACGTATCCCTTCACCACGAACATTTCGTTCACTTTTATTCTTCTACTTAAACACTCACTTCAAATTGATGAGCTTATGTTCGGGCGGTAAATTAGTCAGTGCCCACATCTTATTCTTCTCCTCGATGGCTTCAAGATATTTTTGCATAGCCTTCTACCACATTGTCTCATTTGCTACCTCACGGTAAGTTGTTGGCTCCTCGTCCACGAGCAACACTAACTCGTCGAGATTCAATTCTTCTTCAAGTGTATCCGCATAAATTTCAGCAAGAGAATCAAGATAATGAAACATCTTTGGTACACCCTCTGTTGTGGATCCTCGTATGCTCTCACCTAAGCTCTCTTGTTCTAGAGAATTCATCACGTTTTTCGGTGTCACCGGTGATGACATGTGTAGACTTGTTGGTGTCATTGTCGGTGCACTTTCAAGGTTTGTTGGTGTCCCTCTTCTTCCTGAGGTAGTGAACTCTGTAACAGTCTGCTTGTGATTGCCAACGCTGCACCAATCTCACTTCTTCTCTTATACGAATACGATATCTCTATTTTCATGAATTTTCTCATGTTGCGGCATCATACAGCATGTGTGCTTTATTCTCACCTCTAAGCCAAAGTACACCATCTTTTGGCTTATGTCATCAAGCTTTTTGCTATGTGGTTTTGCAGTCTTAACATGTGTTGTACAATCGAAGAATTTTAGGTACTCGAAGTGAGTTCTCTTGTCGAACCATGCCTCGTAGGAGGTGCGAGTGTCCAAAATGCTTTTTGTCGAACCATGCCTCGTAGGGAATTTATGCTTTTTGTATGTTTTCGTGCATCAAAATGCTTATCCGCTATAAATACTATAGATTCGTACACTGTAATTTTACGATGTGGTATTGTGTACACCATACTACTGTGTGCATTTTCTTCCCTTTGAGGCATTCTGACAGTATGAGTGTATGCTAGTTCAAGGCCAAGTTCAAGGGGTATGTATACGAGCCTGCCTTGAACCCATGGGCGCGTATTAGGGTCGTGTGTAAAAAAGTACTAGACATCCAATTCTTGCCATACTCGAAGTTGAGAACAAGGCAATGTCATCATGTTTTATAAAAGGATAGACTGCATTTCGTGACCTCAGTAGTAGGATTGCTTACTCAATATTTCTTAAAATTCTAAAGTTACATGCTACTCTTATTTTTCAAGTAAATATAAAGTACCTTTGTACGAATGACGTCGTTGGGTGATGGCCATTAGGCTAAAGCTAGACTAGATGCATTCATGTTGTTTGTAGCCTTTAGGTTAACTCAGACATTGCTTTATTTACTTTAAATTCACGTTATTTATTTTATGCTATATTATTTTTAAAAACTTTAGTACAAACGTTTGAGTCCATAGCATCATTTATGAAATATTTTAAATAAATTTTTTTTTTTTCTCTTTTTAATAGTCATGTCAAAGATTGGTGGAGAAAAAGAAAAGAATGAGGTGCTAGCGGAAAGGAAAGGAATCACCATTTAAGCATGCTACCGTGGGGGTTGTCATCCGAAAAGAAACTACTACGATCAGGAGCTACTCGTGTTACCTTGGTGAAGTCGCTCCACACCAGGATCGAAAAGGATAACATAACGAGGCATAGAATAAAGAGTTGACCAATTCGTTTTAAAACTTGTCCAAACCCTGACAGTACAAATTACTGATGGTGTTAATATAACACATGCGGAAGCAATTTGGATCTTAGGCACTCTTAGAATATCAATTATATTAAATAACTAGCATGTTTATAAGTATTAAAACTCGAGGTGTTTGAGTACTAATCTTTTGTAGTTTAAATTCCTTTTCCATCACGAATCGATTTCGAACCACCATTAGTGTCTTCTTCACTATTCTCCGACCTTAGAACGGGATTGTGGAATCCGGTGAGTGACTAAACTTAGAAGGGATTTAGTATATATGGAGAGAGAGTTTGTGAGAGTTTTCCTCGAGGTTTTTTCAAGGAAGAAGTTCCATGTACCTCGATCACTCTATTTATAGAGTCATATTTGCATGTTCATGCAAATTTAAGATCACCAAATTTTGACACTCAAATGTTTGGGATTACCCGGCAAGCATGCAAGTTTGAGTTAACCAAAATTTGACACTCAAAATTCCACTTAAATTTGTGGGTTTTATTTGGCAAACATGCAAGTTTGGTTAAACCAAATTTTGACACCTCAAAATTCCACTAACTCAAACATGTATTTTTCCATTAAATAAAGTCAACATTCTGACTTTCTTCGTTTTAATTCAACAATTAATTTGAATAATTAATTTCAAATTAGAGTAATATTAAATGATTAATTAAACTATTTAATTAATATTTAATATTAATTCAAATGTCAATTCCAATCAATTTCACACATATTTGATTAAAATATTTAAATTTTATTTAAATATCTCAGATGGTTTCTTTTTGTTTAATTTGTAAATAAAACAAAAATGTGGTTTTCAAGTAAATATAAAGTACCTTTGTACGAATGACGTCGTTGCGGTGATGGCCATTAGGCTAAAGCTAGGCTAGATGCATTCATGTTGTTTGTAGCCTCTAGGTTAACTCAGACATTGCTTTATTTACTTTAAATTCACGTTATTTATTTTATGCTATATTATTTTTAAAAACTTTAGTACAAACGTTTGAGTCCATAGCATCATTTATGAAATATTTTAAATAAATTTTTTTTTTTTCTCTTTTTAATAGTCATGTCAAAGATTGGTGGAGAAAAAGAAAAGAATGAGGTGCTAGCGGAAAGGAAAGGAATCACCATTTAAGCATGCTACCGTGGGGGTTGTCATCCGAAAAGAAACTACTACGATCAGGAGCTACTCGTGTTACCTTGGTGAAGTCGCTCCACACCAGGATCGAAAAGGATAACATAACGAGGCATAGAATAAAGAGTTGACCAATTCGTTTTAAAACTTGTCCAAACCCTGACAGTACAAATTACTGATGGTGTTAATATAACACATGCGGAAGCAATTTGGATCTTAGGCACTCTTAGAATATCAATTATATTAAATAACTAGCATGTTTATAAGTATTAAAACTCGAGGTGTTTGAGTACTAATCTTTTGTAGTTTAAATTCCTTTTCCATCACGAATCGATTTCGAACCACCATTAGTGTCTTCTTCACTATTCTCCGACCTTAGAACGGGATTGTGGAATCCGGTGAGTGACTAAACTTAGAAGGGATTTAGTATATATGGAGAGAGAGTTTGTGAGAGTTTTCCTCGAGGTTTTTTCAAGGAAGAAGTTCCATGTACCTCGATCACTCTATTTATAGAGTCATATTTGCATGTTCATGCAAATTTAAGATCACCAAATTTTGACACTCAAATGTTTGGGATTACCCGGCAAGCATGCAAGTTTGAGTTAACCAAAATTTGACACTCAAAATTCCACTTAAATTTGTGGGTTTTATTTGGCAAACATGCAAGTTTGGTTAAACCAAATTTTGACACCTCAAAATTCCACTAACTCAAACATGTATTTTTCCATTAAATAAAGTCAACATTCTGACTTTCTTCGTTTTAATTCAACAATTAATTTGAATAATTAATTTCAAATTAGAGTAATATTAAATGATTAATTAAACTATTTAATTAATATTTAATATTAATTCAAATGTCAATTCCAATCAATTTCACACATATTTGATTAAAATATTTAAATTTTATTTAAATATCTCAGATGGTTTCTTTTTGTTTAATTTGTAAATAAAACAAAAATGTGGTTAAATATATCGTATATATGTAACGCATATTCCCTAATTTGAATTCGAACTCACTCGTCACACTGATCTATGGTTTAGTCTGATATGAGCTAGCAGAGGGACCTAATGGACCTATAGATCATGGGCTCCAACGATCCAAGATTAACCGGTTAAACTTAAACCAACATTCGTTAACTACTAGGACACTCCACTATAGCCTAGTAGTTGCACTCCCCTCACTATAGATATATTTCTGTCCATTTGATATAACCATGATTAGTAAGTCGATCCTTCACAGGTTGTTCGTAACTAGAGCTGGGTCAATTTACCGTTTTACCCCTGAAGTTACTTCTTGTTCCTTATGTCTCACTGATCCTCTAATGAACAATTGGTTTGTGGTCCAACCAGTAAACCGAATCCCTCTCAGGCCAATGAGAGGGTGGGGCCCCTTGTTCAAGACCTGGAGTCAGTGCTTAAGGGAACTACCTTTCTTCTATCCCTAAAAGTGGGTAGGAGTGAATTCCATCTTGCACCCCACGTCCCCAGCCATTCACCCAGTCTTACCCCTGAAATGGGAGGCTTATTGAGTCGGCGAACTCGAGCCACTCTCACCCATGCAAATCAAAGGATAATTTCGAATAAATAGGAGTTCATGGTTAGCTGAGGATTAAGATTGAGTTACCTAGGTCATCGAATGAAAAGAAAATCAGTCTCAACAGTAAACGACATTATAAAGTGAGAGTGATTTTCTTCATGGTCTGATCTTATGCAATACTCATTGCATAGGACGCCCCCACTCACATGTCTCCGCATGTACAATTTAATGATCACATTGTTTATGTCATATACAAAAGTGAGCCGCATCCATAGTGTCTCCAAAATAAGGTACTCAGCCTTATCCCTGTACTATAGATCATTTTGACTATATACTTGAACTTGATCCACTTTTATGTTTATACTTGAACTTGATCCACTTTTATGTCTCAACATATAGTTCAGAGTGTTCTTAGTTTATTGGATTTAGATTAATAATCGTAAAATTTACTTTATTCAATAACAATTTTTACTGAATAAACATCAATAAAGATAATAATATCTTTATTGAAAATAGAATATGTTTTTGAGAAGGTTGAAGAGAACTAGCCAGCCTTAGATGAGGTTAATGAATGAAAAGAACAAATAAAACCCTCACAAAACACTTTAGATTTTTGCATGATTCAGAGCCCACAAATAGATTATTTGTTACGTGTATTTTGTAAGCTTTAACTTAATTTAATATAAATGTATATAGGCATGTTCTTTGTGTTTTTAATGTCATCAAACCCGTTCGGTTTTCAAAAACGAAAAATTTTACCACATTTTTAACTTATCTCTTTACCGTCTTCATGATAGTGTTAGGATCGCACAACAACGCACACGCTCGATCTAGATGAACACAAAGAATAGGATAGAGAAAAGTGCAAGGAGAACTCTGGCTAAAAGAATTTGTTTTTATTGATAACTTCACGTATGTACAGTAATAAGAGAGAATTACAGAGAATTACAGAGAAGAGAGAGTACATCTCACACCTCTACTATATGATTTAATCATCTACTATATATAGCTATTTACCATATATAACTTTAACGGATATAGCTTTACCAAATATATATAACCGTTGACCAAGCTATAAATAAGCATCCGGCCCCATAACCTAACCGATAGTTCGTGTTTCAAAACATTTTTTAGAAAGATAGTCGTCCCGATATATATGAATACATGTATGTGTATATGTATATATATATATATATATATATATATATATATTGGGTTGTGTAAAATGAAGGATTAGTTGATACGTAGGAAGTTGGAATTGTTGACATTCTTTGCGTCAATTTTAATTCCATTTTTCATCATCATTATGTATCCTCCTCGATTCCGTTGTTGGGTTGAAGCTCTCATATTTACGTCATTCAAATTTTCAACCATTCCTTCCTTTTATCATATTCTTTCATCCTCTAAATTTCTCACAATTTAAATGGAAAAACAACTTCATCATCTTACGTTTCTAATCTTCTTCCTGCCCTTTCCACACCACCAATCCTATTCTAATATCACTCCATCCCTTACAAACTTTAATCCAATTTCGAGCCAATTCGATTTCATTTTTTAAGTTATGGACTACAGATAGATTAGTAACTGTTTATATACGTCGTAGAGTTTAAATATTCATTAGTGCGATCATTTGAATCCCCTACAACATGATCACATGACCAATACGAGTAGTTTTAGCATGCATGCTTTCTCTTCACTTGCATACATCACCTAATATAGAATTGATTCAAGTAAAACATGTTTAACTATGAAGTTCATCCACTAATTTAGGGAATGATCATGAGTTTATAATCAAATAATATTAGGTCTTTTGGAAAGCCCAAAGCAAAGCCATGAGAGCTTATCTTCAGGATTTTTTCTTAGTCATTTTATCTTCAGGATTACTCTCATTCAGATGTGTTTATCATGATTGTTATACACCATAAATCAAATCATAGCATCCACACTTTTAATCTGTATGAGATGAGGTTTTATTTGTTCGTTGCTATATAAGAAGACACCGATCGAGAAGTTCTGGGTAACAAGTTTTAAAAAATCAGAGAACGTGCATCATGTTGGTACAAGAAGTAGCTTTTCTCTTAGTCGTATCTTCAAAATCATTGTCATTCAGATATAGTTTCGATTCATTTATGTACCTCAATAAATATCACGTAAACTAAGATGGGTCACGTCAAATGGATNTAATCATCTACTATATATAGCTATTTACCATATATAACTTTAACGGATATAGCTTTACCAAATATATATAACCGTTGACCAAGCTATAAATAAGCATCCGGCCCCATAACCTAACCGATAGTTCGTGTTTCAAAACATTTTTTAGAAAGATAGTCGTCCCGATATATATGAATACATGTATGTGTATATATATATATATATATATATATATATATATATATATTGGGTTGTGTAAAATGAAGGATTAGTTGATACGTAGGAAGTTGGAATTGTTGACATTCTTTGCGTCAATTTTAATTCCATTTTTCATCATCATTATGTATCCTCCTCGATTCCGTTGTTGGGTTGAAGCTCTCATATTTACGTCATTCAAATTTTCAACCATTCCTTCCTTTTATCATATTCTTTCATCCTCTAAATTTCTCACAATTTAAATGGAAAAACAACTTCATCATCTTACGTTTCTAATCTTCTTCCTGCCCTTTCCACACCACCAATCCTATTCTAATATCACTCCATCCCTTACAAACTTTAATCCAATTTCGAGCCAATTCGATTTCATTTTTTAAGTTATGGACTACAGATAGATTAGTAACTGTTTATATACGTCGTAGAGTTTAAATATTCATTAGTGCGATCATTTGAATCCCCTACAACATGATCACATGACCAATACGAGTAGTTTTAGCATGCATGCTTTCTCTTCACTTGCATACATCACCTAATATAGAATTGATTCAAGTAAAACATGTTTAACTATGAAGTTCATCCACTAATTTAGGGAATGATCATGAGTTTATAATCAAATAATATTAGGTCTTTTGGAAAGCCCAAAGCAAAGCCATGAGAGCTTATCTTCAGGATTTTTTCTTAGTCATTTTATCTTCAGGATTACTCTCATTCAGATGTGTTTATCATGATTGTTATACACCATAAATCAAATCATAGCATCCACACTTTTAATCTGTATGAGATGAGGTTTTATTTGTTCGTTGCTATATAAGAAGACACCGATCGAGAAGTTCTGGGTAACAAGTTTTAAAAAATCAGAGAACGTGCATCATGTTGGTACAAGAAGTAGCTTTTCTCTTAGTCGTATCTTCAAAATCATTGTCATTCAGATATAGTTTCGATTCATTTATGTACCTCAATAAATATCACGTAAACTAAGATGGGTCACGTCAAATGGATGTGTAAACGCGTAGGGAGAGTTGACAAAAAAGGAGGAAGGCGAGGGCACGAGCGAGGAAGGGACGGCGGGAGAGATAAGGCGTAGAATTGAATCAAAGAGTGGCAAAATCGAGGTCATAAGCTGAAGGGTATGTCACATGCGAGAGGGCTAAACCCTAGCCACTTCAATATTATTGCTCCCTCCTTTCACTGCCCTTTTCTCCGTTACATTTTTAAAAAATGAATTATTATTAAAACTATATATTAAAATAATGCGGAATATTCCAATTTCATATTATATAATAATACTAACATTGCTTTGGGAGTAATCTAATATCCTTTTATTTTATTATTCTCATTATTTTCCTCTCTCGGGATCGTTTATTCATATTTTTAATTCCAAATTGCAAACCCTAATATTAATATATACTTTAAATCAATCCCAACTCTCAACCCGGCGCGTGTGTCTACTCTCTGTCATTTACATTTTGCTTCATATGCCCTTCTCCTTCAGTTTTCTTGTGTCACAGATTACCTCCGAATTTATGTCCCAAACATAAAACCCATTTATAAATTTGCAAACCCAAAATTTTAAGCCCGCTCGTGTGTACTCTCGATGTATTGTTTTTCAGTTATTATAACGACCCATGTTCAAGATTGAGATAAGGATTCAAAATCCAGATTTGGCAGCTAATGATTCCGATACTTCCCTACATCTCCTACGACATGATCACNTGAGGTTTTATTTGTTCGTTGCTATATGAGAAGACACCGATCGAGAAGTTCTGGGTAACAAGTGTTAAAAACTCAGAGAACGTGCATCGTGTTGGTACAAGAAGTAGCTTTTCTCTTGGTCGTATCTTCAAAATCATTGTCATTCAGGTATGGTTTCGATTCATTTATGTACCTCGATAAATATCACGTAAACTAAGATGGGTCACGTCAAATGGATGTGTAAACGCGTAGGGAGAGTTGACAAAAAAGGAGGAAGGCGAGGGCACGAGCGAGGAAGGGACGGCGGGAGAGATAAGGCGTAGAATTGAATCAAAGAGTGGCAAAATCGAGGTCATAAGCTGAAGGGTATGTCACATGCGAGAGGGCTAAACCCTAGCCACTTCAATATTATTGCTCCCTCCTTTCACTGCCCTTTTCTCCGTTACATTTTTAAAAAATGAATTATTATTAAAACTATATATTAAAATAATGCGGAATATTCCAATTTCATATTATATAATAATACTAACATTGCTTTGGGAGTAATCTAATATCCTTTTATTTTATTATTCTCATTATTTTCCTCTCTCGGGATCGTTTATTCATATTTTTAATTCCAAATTGCAAACCCTAATATTAATATATACTTTAAATCAATCCCAACTCTCAACCCGGCGCGTGTGTCTACTCTCTGTCATTTACATTTTGCTTCATATGCCCTTCTCCTTCAGTTTTCTTGTGTCACAGATTACCTCCGAATTTATGTCCCAAACATAAAACCCATTTATAAATTTGCAAACCCAAAATTTTAAGCCCGCTCGTGTGTACTCTCGATGTATTGTTTTTCAGTTATTATAACGACCCATGTTCAAGATTGAGATAAGGATTCAAAATCCAGATTTGGCAGCTAATGATTCCGATACTTCCCTACATCTCCTACGACATGATCACATTATCTACTTCTTACCTCTTAAGAATAAAGACTATCCCCACCGACCAACATCAGTCCTTCTAACATGCTTTGTCTTTACTTACATGCATTCCAGGAAAATTCCTACAAAATCACCCAACAAAGAAAAGCATGTATTGAGCCACGCACCTAGTTGATATCTTTAGGATCACTCTCATTCAAATATGGTTTCGATTCATTCATATACGTCTCATTTACGCAGATGTCACATGAATCTTATCACCTCCTTCGCTTTCTAATCCATGTGAAATTTTGGTCACCCCCGACCCGACTAATTGAATTATAATTAAGTTAACGGGTAGTTAATTAAAAGGTTTGGAGACGCACGCTCCAAAAGTGGAGGTGGTGAAGAGATATGACATAAAATAGAGTTGGTTGTGTAGTAAACTACAGCTAGCAAATGAGAAAAACCATCCCCTCATTCCTTATGCTTCCTTTTTACGATAACTTTAACCATCTCCGCCGCCGTAGTCTCCGCCCGTCAACGCCTCTCTTTTCCATTATAACCTCTCCTCTTTTGACTCTCCTTCCATATTTATACCCCTTCATCATCTTCTTCTACAATCTCTCCAACCCTATATTTCAATCCAACCATACTTATCATTACGCCACCTAAATGGCCTCCTCGGGCGGTACCGGCGTTCCTCCAGGCTTTCGGTTCCATCCTACCGATGAAGAGCTACTTCACTACTACTTGAAGAAGAAGGTCTCGTTTCAAAAGTTTGACATGGACGTCGTCCGTGAGGTCGACTTGAACAAGATCGAACCATGGGACTTGCAAGGTAATAACTACATGTCTTAAAATTTTGAGACGAGAGATTCAAATCTTCTAATTTTCTAAGACGTTAATCGAGCGAATGAAAATTACGAGAAGGTGACATTTTTTTTTCTTTTCTTTTTAGTATATTTATGATGGTATTAATTCTTGGCAGCAACGTAACGAAACTGCTGCTGCAGCTCACGAGTTCATTTTTTTAACTCAATTTTCATTAATTGAAAATTATATTGGCTATATCCTAATAATTTCCTTGTAATTTGTGCATCTCAAATCTTCCCATTTACCTATGCATTTTTTTTTTTACTATTTTTTTTTTTTTTTGACTTTTTTCGAAAAAGAACTCGATCTCGATCAAATTCGAGATATGAACTTACAATTCTCGGTTTACATTAAAGAAAAGTTTGACCAAATTATGGTGTTAAAGTATACGAGTGTTGAATTTGGATATTGGTATGAACAGAGAAATGCAGAATAGGGTCGACGCCACAAAACGAATGGTATTTTTTCAGCCATAAGGATAGGAAGTACCCAACAGGATCGAGAACGAATAGAGCGACGAATGCTGGGTTTTGGAAGGCGACTGGACGAGACAAGTGCATTAGGAATTCTTATAAGAAGATTGGAATGCGCAAAACCCTAGTGTTCTATCGTGGGCGAGCTCCTCATGGCCAAAAAACTGATTGGATCATGCATGAATATCGTCTCGAAGATGCTGATGACCCTCACTCCAATAACTCTGTGAGTACCCGTAACGCTCTCTTGATTCTTTGTTGTAATTATTATCGAGAGTCACTTATGGAGGGTGTACACGTGGCAGGAGGACGGGTGGGTGGTTTGTAGGGTTTTCAAGAAGAAGAATCTTTTCAAAGTAACAAGAGAAGGGGAAGGAGGGTCAAGTGCCAACTCCGCCGACCACCACCTAAACAACGCACACTCATCAGCCTCCATCGCTACATCACGCACCTTCATGCACAACCAACTACGCCAACCACAACAAAACTACGCCACACACCCCACATTCGAGCTCAACAAATCCGACCTAGCCCTACACTACATGCCAACCACAGCCCCATCATCCCATTTCTCCCATCCCCTCTTTCACCCCAACATTTCCACCCTCAACCACAAGCCCCTCGGCAGCGCAGCCGCTGCTTACGACTACCCGTCGCTGTCCTCGCTGCCACCCGACACGCCGCTGATGGTCAAGCAATTGATGTCAAACCCAGAGACCGACCAACCGGGTGATGGGATGACCGAGCCATGGGCCATGTTGGATCGGCTCGTTACATCCCATTTAGGGAATGAGGATTCGTCTAAGGATGTGAGGTTCGAGGATGAAAATGGGTCGTCGTCGGTGAGCCAAATCAATCAGCTTTCGCTTCGAGGGGAGATGGACTTTTGGGGGTACGCTAAGTAAGTGAAAAATGTTGTTGATTTATGTATGGGTATGTATATGTGATGATATGAATTGGAACAATATAGAAGAAGACATGCATGTAGGTGGGATGGATTTTTATTTGTTGCGTTTGATTTTAGGTTTGATTGATTGTGCAAAATTGTTGGTTCAACATTTTCAATAATATTATTTGCGTCTCTGGCTGTAATTGTAACATCGAAATGCATAGCGAGAGATTATGAGAGCATTCTTCCCAACACTTTTTGTTTCATAATATGTTCTTAGTTTTAATTTCTTATATCATTTTAAGTTGTTCATTCATTTAGATCGAACTAATTTAAGTAACAACCCATGTCGAGGATTCAGATTCCGAATTCTGAGTGTGGGGCATTATAAATGGTATTAAAACGATACCTCCCACAAAGATGTGGTTCGGGGATGAACCAAGGCAGAAAGTGGTGGGCGTGTGACGCTTGAGTAAAAGAGAGGTACATGAATGAACAAAGACCACACGACTTGAAAAAAATGAAAGTTACTACCTATATCGTCACCAAGGTGCAAGTCCTTTTCGGTGGCTCTTATAGGAACTTGATAATTAAATGTGTTTTTCTTAGAGCAATTCTAAGTTGGGTGACTGCATGTGAGTAGGGACAAACCATACTGGAAAGACTTGTATTGGTTCGTGGGGATAATGAAAATAAAATGTCGAAGTTACATACATATATAAATTAAATTTTACTAAAAAGTAATTTTGTTTACAAATGGTTTACACGGAGACTCTAATACAAAGACAAGAATCAACATATAGGAGACAAAAATACATGAAAATCAAAACATGACTTGAATCTATTGTTCTCCTATAGTCACAAGGCTCCCCATTTCTCTAGCCATCGACTCGTTGCATTGCGATCCATGTGAAAAAGGAAAGTAATATGAGCGCGTATAAAAATATTCAGTAATTAACTCACTCGTAGGTTCTAAATTGATTCTTTTTTATGCTAGAAACAACATAACTAGGTCGTCAGCTATCTGAAACTAACTTCTAATTCTTTGTCACGGTCTGATTTTCGAGACTTCAAATCTCGGACCATGACTAAAAGACAAGTCAAAAGCAACGGTAATTTTAAATCAAATTAAAACAAACAACACAATTAAAAGAAAAATGAAATGTAATTACAAGATGATGTTATTCAAGTTTATTACAAATTGTGAAACATGTTCAGGATATAATTACAAAACGAAATATAAAAGACTCAAAATATAAAGATGAACTCACGCTATGGGACAAATCCCTATGTGACTATGCAACTCTCGGATACTCCCCCACCGTGACCGGTAGTTTGTGAACACCTAAAGAAAAAAAGAAAAAAAAAGGAAAAGGGGTGAGTGTAAAAATACTTAGTAAGCAATATCTACTTGTAAACTCTCGTTGCATCCTTAACCTAATAAGTTACCACAAGTATTTTCTGTTAGGCTTATGGAGCCTGATACTTATTTATAGCTTGGTCAACGGTTATATCCGGTAAAGCTATATTTAGTAAAGCTATATATAGTAAAGCTATATCCGGTAAAGCTATATATAGTAAATTATACCATATATATATCTGGTTCGGTAGAGCTTTGAAAACGTACTTTTCTATTCTCTGTACTCTCTCTTGTTGTACATACCTGAAGTCATCAATACAAAATCCTTTTAGCTAGAGTTCTCCTTGCAACTTTTCTCTATCCTTTTTCTTTGTGTTCATCTAGATCGAGCGTGTGCGTTGTTGTGCGATCCTAACAACTGGTATCGATCCTAACAACTGGTATTAGAGCCAGGCGGAAGTCAGAGCCAGGCGGAAGTCAGAGCTAGGCGGAAGTCAGAGCAAGGCGAAATTCACCACGATCTGTGAAGATGGAAAGTTCAAAGATTGGAATTGAGAAGTTCGATGGATCCGATTTCGGTTTCTGGAAGATGCAGATTGAAGATTATCTGTACCAGAAAGATCTTCACGAACCTCTGTTGGGGGTGAAGCCGGATACCATGACCACGGAACAGTGGAAGCTCAAGGATCGACAAGCCTTAGGGATGATCCGGTTGACGCTATCCAGAAACGTGGCGTTTAACATCATCAAGGAGAAGACAACGTCAGATCTGATGAAGGCGCTGTCAAATATGTATGAAAAACCGTCGGCTATGAACAAGGTGTATTTGATGCGTAGATTGTTCAATCTACAGATGTCTGAAGGTGGACGTGTTGCGGATCATATAAATGAATTCAATATGATCATAAG
>NC_036639.1:8766799-8782898 GCF_002806865.2 Cucurbita pepo subsp. pepo | reverse complement strand
GTAAAGCTATATATGGTAAAGCTATATCCGGTAAAGCTATATATGGTAAATAGCTATATATAGTAGATGGCTAAATCTGGTAAAGCTATATATAGTAAACTATACCATATATATATTTGGTTCGGTAGAGCTCTTTGAAAACGTACTTTTCTATTCTCTGTACTCTCTCTCTCTTGTTGTACATACCTGAAGTCATCAATACAAAATCCTTTTAGCCAGAGTTCTCCTTGCAACTTTTCTCTATCCTTTTTCTTTGTGTTCATCTAGATCGAGCGTGTGCGTTGTTGTGCGATCCTAACAACTGGTATCGATCCTAACATTTCCCTCGCCTCTAAGAAGTTCAAGCCTACTTTTAAGGAATTCCAGATTGTTTTAACACACAATAACGGTACCTATCATTAGCTAAACTATTTATGCAGCCTCTCATCCCCTCTTGAGGTTGGTTTCAGGCTATGGACCTGCTTCTACACACAACAGTAGCTCCTTAAGTTAACTACTTATGTAGTCCCTCATCCCCCCTCACGAATGGTTTACGAGCTCTAGACTCGCTTCTACACGATAGTAGCTCCTTAAGTCAACTATTTTTGCAGTATCTTGTCCCCTCTCGAGGCTGGTTTACAGCTCTTGACATGCTTTTACACACAATAATAACTCCTCAAATTGATATCATCCATGTTGCTCATGATCTCGTAAGTTCTTTTAAATTTTTATTAAGTACCATAAATGTTTACTAGGTTCCTAGAGGCGTCTAGGTGGTTTAAATCTCATATGACATTCCTAGAATGTTCGAGGTTAGCTTCTCGGGACTAATTCAGTCTCTGGGTGCACTCAGGTATAGACCTCTTGTTACAGGTGGCGATCCTAGGTTGCTTGGTCTACTGAAAAAGTATCAACTTAGGTGAACGTAAAAATCGCTCTAGCTCTAGCGCCTTAGTCTTAACTTGGTTCATTCATGCATGCTTTGATAAGGAGTTATTCCTATCAATAACCTAAAATATAGAAAACATAATCTAAACATTCATGCAAATTCAAAGATAACATCAATCAGTCACTCGAAGCATAGATAAACATAATCTAAATCACTCATCCTCCTTTCTTTACACAACAAACATGCCACTTAAATTCTCATTCTAGGAGCATTTTAGTAATTTATTATAATTAACCTAGCATCTCATCCAAATCGTCCTTCTAAAGTTCTAATCATGCATATTCTAACCATCTAAGGCATGCTAGCGCGTCTTAGTGTTCCCTACAAGTATTGCTTGAAAAAATCTAATTGACTACTTACATGGATGATGCGTGTCTTCCCAAGCTAACTTTCGGCGTTCTAATTCAAGTCACAATAAAAAAAACAATTGAATAGGAGCCGAAATGGGCAAGAAAAACCACCTCACGCTCCTCATGAGCAGATAGGAGGTGATCCACGCGCACTCTGGGGTGGACCACGTGTCGCAAGATGGTTGGATATTTTGACTCTAAGGGCATGTGTTCAAATCCAGAGGCGCGTGCTGGAATTCCTTCAATTTTTCATTTGTTGACACGTGTCTGTACTAGCGCCAGACCTTCCACTCTGTTCGACACGTGTCCTAGTGTAATGTCTGATGTGTTCGCCTCCACCTTTCTTGACACGTGTCGCCTACCAAGGAACATTAAACCATTTTTGATTCACCACTGCAGATGCCATTATTTTCCTTTCCCAAAGATGATGTTCTTAATTACTCAACACAACTCAAACGTGCTTCTTTGTTTACACATACATCACTTTCAACTCAAAACATCACACATAACTGAAGAAAAGAAAATTGGTTTGTCAAAGCTCCTGCTTGGCTTCGCCCGACTTGTTCAGCTCCGCTCGCGGTTCTTCAATGCCGACCACTTTGGGATCCTTAACCTTCTTCGGGGAGACCTTGGACAACGTCACCGTGAGAACCCCATTTTCCAGCCGAGCTCTAACAGACTCCATATCCGCATTTCTGGGCAGCCGAAACTGCCTCCAGAATTTCCCATAACTTCTCTCGATTCGGTGCTAGTGATCGCTCTGTTTTTGCTTATTGAATATAATATCTAGAGTATATATTATTTATAGAATATATCTTAATATTCTTTATTTATTATTTGATTTACCGTATATTTTATTTTACTCTCAATATTTAATTATTTTATATTTTTCTCATTTGTACTAGTTTGTATCCTATTTAAAGGATATCAATATCAATGATAATATAGACCTCCCCAATATCAGAGCACCGATCTTGGTATTCTTAAATATCAAAATTTTCTCTATGGCGGAATCAGCCAGATCCAGCTTCAAAAATTCGGATGTTGATTCAACACATCCTTATTATATTCACCACTCTGATCAGCTAGGATATTCAATTGTTTCAATCAAATTAAATGGAACAAATTATCAATCATGGAGTAAATCAGTTATGGATGCTCTAATTGCCAAAAAGAAAATTGGCTTCATTGATGGCACAATTGAAGAACCATCTCAAGATGCAAATTCAATCGAATTTGAACTATGGAATCAGTGCAACAGTATGATAATATCTTGGTTAACTCATTCAGTTGAAGCAGATATCGCTGAGGGTATTATTTACGCCAAGACAGCTCGTCAAGTGTGGGTTGATCTTCACGATCAATTCTCACAAAAGAATGGTCCAGCAATTTTTCAGATACAAAGGTCTATAGGAATGATGTCGCAGGGAACCATGGCACTGTCAGTATATTTCACCAAGCTCAAAGCACTCTGGGATGAATTGGAAGCATACCGCACACCATTTACCTGTAATCAACGTCAAATACATATTGATCAACGCGAAGAAAACAAGTTGATGCAACTACTCATGGGACTCAATGAATCTTATAAAACGGTGAGATCCAACATATTGATGATGACTCCATTACCTAATGTGAGGCAAGCCTATTCATTACTTGTACAAGAAGAGATGCAGCGTCAGGTGACTTCTGAACCTACTGAGAATTTCTCGATTGCATCAGCAGTGCAGAAGAAAACAACATATTCAAAACTCGCGAAGGATAAATCATGTGAACACTGCAATAAAAGTGGTCATACAATTGATGAGTGTCGATTCCTTAAGTTTCACTGTAAACTTTGTGATAGAAGGGGACATAGAATATCGATGTCAACAGAAAAATAATTCTAGAAGGGCAGTACAAATCAATCAACACAACAATCAAGGATATCGATCATCTGCAAATATGGCCGATATTTTTCAGTTGAATACAGAAGAACAGTCACCTAATTCCATCCCAAATTTTTCTTCTTGCAATTACAACAGATTGTACAAACCTTATCTGCACTCAATCATCGTCCTTTTGGTAATTCTGATAATAACATCAATGTTGCAGGTTTGTTTCCAGTATCTGCATTATCTATTAACTCTACGAGTTCTAATCCATGGATTCTCGATAGTGAAGCTACAGATCATATAGTATCCAAAGCTTCTGTTATGACTGAACCAAAGGCTACCACCATATCTACAATAAATTTGCCTAATGGAGGGACAACACATGTGTCACATACCGACAATGTTTCTTTTAATTCTAACCTTAAATTAAACAATGTTTTATGTGTGCATTCATTCAACTTAAACCTAATGTCCATCAGCAAACTTACCAATGACTTGAAATGTTATGTGACCTTTTATCCTGATTCTTGTGTTATGCAGGACTTGGCTACGGGGAAGATGATTGGCTCGGGTAAACAATTTGGAGGTCTCTATCATATTTCTTCATCTCCAATCAAATCTTCAGCTCATCAAGTATCTCAGTCATCTGATTTGTGGCATTTACGCCTAGGTCATCCTTCCTTTTCTCGTTTTAAATTTCTAGCTGATCAATTGCATCTTAATAATGCGAGTTATTCTCATAATTGTAGTATCTGCCCGTTAGCAAAACAAACTAGGTTGTCTTTCCCAAGAAGTTCAATAACAACCCATTCTGCTTTTGATCTGATACATTGTGATGTTTGGGGACCACATAAAATTCCTACCCATTCTGGTTTGCGTTTTTTTCTCACTATTGTTGATGATTTTACTCGATGTACTTGGGTTTTTTTAATGCAACATAAGTCAGAAGTACATCATTTGTTAATGAACTTTGTTAAATTCGTTCAAACTCAATTTCATACTACTATCAAGATAGTTAGATCAGACAATGGGACTGAGTTCCTATCTTTGCAACCATTTTTTACTTCTTGTGGCATTGAATTTCAGTGCACTTGTGTCTATACTCCACAACAAAATGGAGTCGTAGAACGTAAGCATCGTCATATCCTAAATGTAGCTAGGTCTCTTCTTTTTCAGTCACAGGTTCCACTTAATTTTTGGGGAGAATGCATTTTAACGGCTGTTTATCTTATAAATAGAACACCATCACCATTGTTATCTAACAAGACACTCTTTGAAGCACTCTACAAACGACCACCTACATTTCACCATCTTAAAGTTTTTGGTTGTAAGTGTTATGCAACTGTAGTACATCCTAAGAAAAAATTTGAACCTCAGGCAATTCCTTGTGTTTTCATAGGATATCCTTGTGGTCACAAAGGTTACAAGTTGTATGACATGCAGTCTAAAAAATTCTTTATTAGTCGTGATGTTAAATTTTGTGAAGATGATTTTCCTTTTTCATCAGCTTCACAAACTTTGACATTAGCTCATTCAACTCCCATTTTACCATTTCATAATCCACCCTACTCAAACATCCATTATGATCCTTCTATCCCTTCGTCATCTCCTCCACCTCCTATTCCTTCTCCAAATTCATCAGTTCCAGATTCACCAGATTCACCCACTAAATCTAATCTTATCCCACTTGATACATCAGTTCCACTCCGACGTTCTACTCGTACCAAACAACCTCCAGCTTATTATAATGA
This sequence comes from Cucurbita pepo subsp. pepo, assembly GCF_002806865.2. Taxonomy (NCBI): domain Eukaryota; kingdom Viridiplantae; phylum Streptophyta; class Magnoliopsida; order Cucurbitales; family Cucurbitaceae; genus Cucurbita; species Cucurbita pepo. The sequence goes on along the minus strand of NC_036639.1, from coordinate 8,777,995 downwards.
TTATGAGATGTCTTCTGGAGCCAATCATTTAACCTCTAGCTCAAGTCCCAACACTGGCACCAGGTATCCCCTTCATCATTACCTTTCATTCTCTCGTTTTTCTCCTACTCAACGTGCTTTTCTAGCTCTTATTACAGCCCGATAGAACCTAAAACCTATGATGAGGCAGTTGGCAATCCATTATGGCAGCATGCTATGAATAATGAAATTGCAGCTTTGGAACGTAATCATACTTGGTCTCTCGTTCCTCTACCACCTGGCCATGAACCTATTGGCTGTCGTTGGGTGTACAAGATTAAACACAACTCTGATGGTTCTGTTGAACGTTATAAAGCTCGACTTGTAGCAAAGGGATACACTCAGGTTGAAGGTTTTGATTACAAAGAGACATTTTATCCTACAGCGAAACTTACTATAGTTCGTTGCTTACTCACTATTGCCACTGCTCGAAAATAGTTCACTCGTCAATTGGATGTTCAAAATGCCTTTCTCCATGGTAATCTAGACGAGGAAGTCTATATGTCTTTACCACCAGGTATTCGCCGACAGGGGGAGAATACAGTATGTCGGCTCCATAAATCTCTTTATGGTTTAAAACAGGCTTCTCGCAATTGGTTCTCCATATTCTCTACCACTATTCAAAATGCATGCTACACTCAGTCCAAAGCAGATTACTCTTTATTTACTAAGAGTAAAGGTACTTCTTTCACTGCAGCTCTTATCTATGTAAATGATATTATGTTGACAGACAATGATCTCAAAGAAATTCAACATCTCAAGACTAGTTTACTCGAAAAATTTCTTATCAAAGAGTTAGGGAATTTGAAATATTTCCTAGGTCTAGAAAATGAATTTTTATGTCTCAAAGGAAGTATGCTCTAAACAATCTTCAAGACACAGGTCTTACAGGAGCACGTCTAGAAAAATTTCCTATGGAGCAAAATCTAAAACTTTCTTCAACAGAAGGAGAAAAGTTGAATGATCCAAGTAAATACAGACGGTTGGTTGGCAGATTAATATATTTAACCATTACTAGGCCTGACATAGTGTATTCAATTCGTATGCTTAGTCAATTTATGCATGAACCAAGAAAACCACATTGGGAGGCAGCTCTTCGAGTTCTGAGATACATCAAAGGTACTCCTGGTCAAGGACTTCTACTACCATCTGAAAATAACTTGAGATTACAAACATATTGCGATTCAGACTGGGGTGGTTGTCGAACTTCCAGACGGTCTATTTCTGGGTTCTGCATTTTCCTTGAAAATTCAATTATTTCTTGAAAGTCAAAAAAACAAACCAATGTATCTAGATTATCAGTAGAAGCCGAGTATCGAGCTATAGCAAATACTTGTTTAGAGTTAACTTGGTTAAGATACATTATCCAAGACTTGAAAGTTTCACTGTCCGAACCAACATTATTGTACTGTGATAATCAAGCAGCATTACACATAGCAGCCAATCCAGTTTTTCACGAACGTACGAAACACATTGAAATAGATTGTCATATAGTTCGAGAAAAATTACAAGCTGGAATCATCAAACCGTGTTATGTTTCGACTAAAATGCAATTGACAGATATTTTCACTAAAGCTTTGGGAAGACATCAATTTGATTTTTTGAAAGACAAGTTGGGTGTGATTGACATACACTCTCCAACTTGAGGGGGAGAATTGGATATAATATCTAGAGTATATATTATTTATAGAATATATCTTAGATATTATATCTTAATATTCTTTATTTATGATTTAATATTCTTTATTTATGATTTGATTTACCGTATATTTTATTTTATTCTCAGTATTTAATTATTTTATATTTTCCTCATTTGTACTAGCTTGTATCCTATTTAAAGATATCAATATCAATGATAATATAGACCTTCCCAATTCTATTTTCTATCTCATTCTTAACATTGCTCCTCCCTTTTCCTCTCTCCCATCACTTTGATAACCCTGTTTTCGTCGTCCAACTCGATGTTCAGCTCGCCCTTGCTAAGCCCAGGCACATCCAGCATGATCACGTGCCTCTCCGGCGTCTCCTTCCAGTCCACTCTGAAGAGTGAAGATGAAAAGTACGCAGTTCTTTGCTTTGGATGGTTCCATTTTTGGTGGATGGGTGAAGTCGGGGGATGATGAAGAGTACTTTATAAGTGGAATGTATTTGGGCATTGTTCTTCTGGGTTCTGGAGAGTTCGTGAAGATGGTGTGGAAGCTTCAGGATTTTATTGGAACAAAAACATCGAGGATTCTCCTGCTTCTTCTCGACACTTCTCATCCAATTTCTTCTACTTCTCTCTCTAATTTTACTGCCCAACAAGCAAACCATTTATCCAATTTCCATCATTCATTTGTTAAATTCTCTAGAAATATTTATTCTCAAACGTAATTGCACCCTTGCAACAATTCTTTTTTGGACCGCACAACTTTCGAACGCTCCTCTACCTCGATCGACAGTCAGCGAACACCTAAAAATAGATAGGAAAACGGGGATGAGTATAAAAATTATACTTAGTAAGCCACTTACTTGTAGGCTTTAATAGCACCCTAGGCTTCATAGATTCTCACGGACTTCTCATTGGCTCTAGGACATCTAGTTTTGGTCTTATCCTCCTGTGGATATTCTAGTTCTCCGTCCTTTCATTTAAACCCTAGGAGTTTCTTATGTCAAGCTGTGAATGACTTGTGACCTACGAGGAGCTACCTCATGCATGGTTTATGAGACTACTTGGTATCTAGGGGTGAGCTGCAACCATTTAGGTCCACAGTAGCCCCCCTCATCTCAAAAGGGCTACCCCCCCTTATCCTATGCAGCTAATGGGTTGTACGACGTGGGCTCCCGTTTCCCATGAAAAACAGCTAGGAGTAGTGGGTACTGATCAGGAACCCCTAGTCACCCACGAAGCTATAAAATTCCGTTCACACAACTAGCAGTCTAAAAACACTCCTAAGATGGTTCATTTGTTGTGGTGGTCTCTTAGGTTCCTAGGGAAAGGTTAGGTCTAGACTCAATGACTTGTCACTCTAACCCTAAATCCCTACACTTTATCATCATAATGAGTCATGGAAAATAACTGAGTGTGCACACAACCATCATCTAGTATCATCATACATAATTCATCCAAAATAACACATACATGTTTAATAAGGCAATAACATTCATCAATCTCCCAGAGTGCAAAGTTCACAAATTCTCATCCTCCTTTCATAATGAATTATACACATACACTTAGATAATTCTCATAATGCTTCTCATATCACATCCATACTCATAATATTCAAATTACCTAAATTCATTCATGGTAAGCTACCACCTTAGTTAAATATACTAGCATGCATGCATTCCAAGGGATCCCTACAAGTATTGCTTCCTAAAAATTCATACGGTGACTTACATGGTTGACGCGTGCCCTTTTGCTTAGAATTTTTATGCAAATAGGGTGTTCGAAAATATTGATTTTTCTCAATTAGGCCCTAATTCACATAAAAATGGTTAGAGTTGGAATCAAGATGAAAAGTGCGAAAACAGAAGTCGAACGGGACAAAAAATGACCCTCATGCACATAGCACATGCCGGAGAGACACTCCATGCGCAAGGCCACTCGCGCGTACGGACGCGCTTTAGGGAAGAGGATGCGCGTTCTGGAGCTGCCACATGGCTTGCCGAATTGGTCAGCTGCTGATGAGTGCATGGGTTCGGATACGGAGGTGCACATTGAAATCCCGAATTTCCTTACGTTGACGCGTGATATCACAACCTAAGTAGAAGAAAGTAGGTTGTGACCCTCACGTTGCGACAAGAGAAGCGACGACCCTCAAGTGGCGCCCATTCGACCACACGAGGGCCTAGACGAGTGCCATGATGCGACCAGGGAGGATGGTGCATCATCTAATACACCACACAAAGTGGGCATTGAAGACAAGTTGAGACATAAGCATGATAGAGACATCAAATAGACAAGAGGGGCAAAAATAGGCTTGTTGAAGGGCCGGGTAGGGTCCTAGTCTTAACCTCAAAAGTCGAGGTTCCGGAAGGAATTTGAGCATACGATTCTGGAGTTAAGTCTGTCCATACGAAATATGAATGCTCGCCAAATTTGGTGTCAATCGGACACTGCCTGGCACCATATGACCGTTTGCCAAAATCATGTCTATGCTTGATGGATTAAAAATGGCTTAAAATGTACTATACGGGTACCATGGTGTCAACTCTCCACCCCCCCCTGGCCTGTGGCCTCAATGAACTATCCTGTGACACATACTTGTGTCACTGTGGGTGAGTGTGCCGAGACGAGTGTCAAAGGTGACTTTCTTTGAAATATATTTTTCAAGGACAGTACCAGGCGGCACGGGGGTGCCGATATTGCGCCCGAGATGAGGGCCCTCGCATACTGGATCTGCTACTCGATATGGTATACGTAAATGACATGGCACTGGCACGGGAGGGCTAGTGCCTCGATAGAATCCAGATGGACAGATGTTCGAGACGTTTCGATGAGATGAATGACACACGAGCCCATTCTCGATGGCATGAGCGAGCAAGTTGTAATGGCCGAAGACACCCTAAGACTCGGGATGATGTCAAGATGTATGGACCATGTCGATGGGAATCGAGATGACGAGATGAGACGTGATGCTGCATTGAGAGATCTTGGCCCTGAGTAGAGGCAAAGTCGAGCCGAATGACCTGACCTAGTGTAGAGGCTAGTCGGTTGTGTCGCAGATGATTGAACATGCACGCGCAGGCAATGTGTGTGGTCAAACAAGCTTGGATTCTGCACAAGCAATGTTTGATTGACGAAGACGAATCTCGCTTAGGATCCGGTGAAGCCACAAAGCTAGGGCGAAAAGTATATATGGGGCTTAATTCCCCTTAAGGCTGGTCGTGAGCGTGTCAAGATCACAATGCCGCGCGGTAAAAAAAGTAGGACCGTGACATGTGGCACGCATGGTTCGATCGGTCGGGTTGGACCAGGGTTGGCTGATTTGGTGGGTCGCGGATCAAAGTTGGTCGGTACGCGGGTTTGTGGCTCGGATCAGGCCTTGTGTCACAAGATAGATGGAGCCACATCACTCCACCACTGATGCGTTGTTCCACTCAGCGTGCGTACACACAGAGGCCCTGTTGCCAGTTGACACTTGGCTCGCTGGATATTTCTTTTTTCTCTCCTACTGTGCAAAACACAATCCGATTTTCGATAAGTTTCTATCGCTTTTCTCTTTTTCATATCTTTTAATCTAGGATCCAAATCGATAAGTTTCTTCAGCAAAGTTATAGATCGTAATTCAAACTACATCCTGATATTTTTTTCTTGAATTTTACTTCAACATAGACTGAAATATGAGCGTTCAAAATAGGCCGTTCACTTTTTTACCGTTCTTGGAAAGAGCCCTCAAGATTCCAATATGTTGTTTTTTGACAATCGGCAAAGGAAATCCTTTTTCATAATTGGTGTGATAGGAAATCGTTTGACCGGAAGAGAAGAAAGTTGATGGAAAAAAATAAAAACGCCCTAAAAATAACAAAGAGAGAGAGAATTGCAATTTGAGTTTGCTTAAATTAAGAAGATGTGATGTTTTATTTCTCAACAGATTCACCTATTTAAATAATTAAACTTATGCTAAAAATGTCCCAAAGAGTGGCCAACTAAATCTGTGTCACTTCCTTCAAGATGGCCTACTAAAAATTTGGTAATCCATTCCACCTGTTTGTCAAGGTCAAGATATTCAATCAACTAATTAAAACGTGTAAACTAAATAAGGAAACCTCAGGCTTTTCTCTAACAATCTCCTCCTAAAACCTGTGGTATATCTACCTTATTATTTGAACTCCGATCTTTGAACGTAGTTCCTTAAATCTTACCCGTGCCAGAGACTTGGTGAAGATGTCTCCAAGTTGTTCCTCTGTTTGGATGAAGTCAATCTTGATAAACCCCCGAACTGCACACTCCCGAATGTAATGGAACCTGATCTCTATGTGCTTGCTTTTGTCGTGCAAAATCGGATTTTTGATCAGGGAGATCGTAGCTTTGTTGTCCACATAAAGCATTGGTGGATCGACTTCTTTTCCGATGAATTCCTCCATCAGTCGCGCAAGCCAGACCCTCTGTGTTGCTGCCGTCGAAGCGGCAATGTACGCTGCTTCGCAAGAAGATAAAGCAACTACCTTTTGCTTAGTTGATTGCCAGCAGATTGCGCCGCCTTAGAGGAAGTAAATCATCCCGCTGGTGCTCTTACGATCATCAACCGTCACCGGCCATGTCACTATCACTGTAGCCGACCAGCTCAAGCTTCTCCTTTCCTCTCCCTACACAGTATCTTACAGCCTCTGGTTTCGGCTACATAGCGCAGGATACGCTTGACAGCCACTAGATGCTCCTCCCTAGTTGCTTCCATAAATCTACTCACGTATCCAATGGAATACGCAAGATCAGGGCGAGTGTTTACCAGATAGCGCAGACTCCCGACAATGCTGTGGTAATTGGTGGAGTCGACTGCCGTCGTAGTGCCGGCCTTCCTTAGCTGGAGTAGGGCCTCCATTGGCGTCCTTGTAGGGTTGCTGTCTGCTAGCCCAGCAGTATCCAATAGCTTCATTGCGTACGCACTTTGACAGATGGTGATGCCGGCAGTACTCTGTTGCACTTCGATGTCGAGGTAGTAGCTGAGTACGCCGAGATCGCTCATCTTGAAGTTCTTTGACATCTCCCTCTTGAATCTTCCAAGGACTTCCATGTCGCCTCATGTGATTATGAGGTCGTCATCGTACACTCCCACAATCAGTCACTACTCGTCGTGGCCGTGCATGTACATGTCATGCTCAGAGGCACAGCGCTTGAACTTCAGTGACAGTTGGGTACTGTCGAGCTTCACGTTCCAGGCTTGTGGTGCTTGTCGAAGCCCGTAGAGTGCCTTGTGTAGGCGCAATATCTTACCGGGGTTGTCGTTGTCTAGGAAGCCAGGTGGTTGTCAGACGTAGACGGTCTCCTTCAGCTCTCTGTTAAGAAAACCGGACTTCACGTCCATGTGGTGGACCTCCCAAGAGCAATGTGTTGCGATTGCCAGCAAAAAGCGGATGGATTCTAACCATGCCACCGGCGCAAATACCTCTTTGAAGTCCACACCTTACTTCTGGACGTAGCCCTTTGCAACCAGACGGGCCTTGTGCTTCACAATTTCTCCCTTTTCGTTGCGCTTCAGTTTGAAGACCCATTTGAGCCCTATGGCTCGGTGTCCCAGCGGCATATCCTCTAGACTCCACGTCTGGTTCTCGGTGATGGATGTCATCTCCTCCTACATTGCCTTCAGCCAGCACGGGTTCCTTTCTACTTCGGTGAAGGTGTTCGGTTCATCTACGCTGATGGCATGCAGTTCGGCCACCTCTTGTTCGAGTTCGCGCGGCGCTAGACTAGGTCTTCCATCCTCCGGTACCTGGTCACCAAATCATCATTGTGATCGGCATCCAGCCTCGAATCCGCAGTCCGTGGTGTTGCGAACTCCATTGGTTCAGGGGGTGCAGCTGCTGGCGGTGGTGACGGTTCCTGATGCTGGGCTCCTCCTTCTTGCGGCTCGGTGACGAGGTACTCCATCGTGAATTAATTTGGGTTGTGGTCTGCCTTGATCACGTCGTTCCATTGCCAGAAGGTGCTTTTGTCGAAGATGACGTCGCGAGACATGTGAGCTCGCCTCCTCGCAGGATCATAGAGTCTGTACGCCTTTCTCCCGGGTTCGTAGCCGATGAAGACGACTTTCAACCCCCTGGGATTGAGCTTGGCGAGGTGGGGACGCGCTACCTTCATGTATGCAACGCAACCGAATACTCGGAGATGGTGTACCACTGGCTTCTTGTTGTACCAGGTGTAGCGACCCTAAATTTTACCTATTTAATCTAAGATCATTACTATACCTTGAAATGCATAATTTACATTAAATGGGCGCTGTTCATAAATGCGACTTACACTCGTCTTTTATTACCTCGTGAAAGAGAAAATGATTACAAGGGAAAGAAAGGAAAAGAACATTATTGAAATAAAGGAAAAGGAACGAAACTGAAGTAATGTCTTATACTACCCTATGGTTTATTATGCAAATACAATTCAACCTATACTAACCTATACTAATGATGCAAACCGAATTCAACCTAGACTATGAAATGGAAAAATAACTGCCCTATGCATGTGCCACGGTCTCGAGGTGTACAATGCCGCCGTCGATGTCACATGGGTGCTTTGCCCTTATCTGAAAAAGTAAAGTAGCACGAGGCTTGAGTATTTCTAGAATACTCAGTAAGTGACACCCTATCAGGGTTATGCAACAATCACATGCAATGAAATGATGGGACCTATCTTTCGTTTTGTTTCGTTTCCCCTACGGTGCTGTCCTAACGGGTAATTGTGGACGTGTACCATATACTCTACACACAGCCCATACGTGCGAGTATGGGCTCACTAGCTAGTTCGCACAACACTAGGCCACTTTCCTTATTCGGTGGGCATACTCTGGGAGCCCCTTATGCCGGGACCCGTTAAAACTAGTAACCGTCATGGCAGTGTTATGCAAAGCATAACGATCGTTGTCCTGCCATTGGATGTATGCGTCCGCACCCTCGTGATGGGATAGGGGTATCTCCACAGATGCATGAACACATATAATGCATGAGGTCCCCACTATTTCTACATTTATCATTAATGAACATAACCCCCTGTCACGTTCCATGCTTCATGTCATTTTCATTTTCAATTTACATTTCATACATATTCCTATCGGGGTTATGATTCCAGACAGTTTACCGTATTTCATGTCATACAATTCATGCTGTTTACATTCAAACATTCCATACAATCATGCCATAACCATTCAAGAACAATATATCGTCACATGCATTACACATCACATCAGACTAAATAGCATACATAGCATACATTCACGTTCACATGACTACGTACTTAAGCACAATAATCTAGCATACAACTTAATCACACGTGCAAATCCACAGGCATGTGCCAACATACAACAAATAATGCGTAACCTACGACGGGTAAGCCACTTACTTGGTATGCCTTAGCCGAAGTACTCCCTAGAATATAAACGTTAGCTCCTAGCTCCTCGTGAATGTTCTACGCTTCCATTGGTGGTTGGTTCCTATTGGTTCATTCATCTCCTTCGTTAGTATTTCACAAACATAATTAATTTCCAACTTGAATTTGTGAAATACGATCTTAAAATGATCTATTTTACCTTAAACAGGGCCGAAGCCAAGTCCGAGAGGGTCGAAACGATGAAAAACGGGCTGAAAATAGGTTTCTCGAGCCGAATAAGCCACTGGAGCCGAGAAGCCGCTGCCGAGCTGATTAAGCCGCCGGAGCTGAGGGGAGCCGCACTGCAGACGTGCCACATGGCACAACTAGAGGGCGACGCGTGTGTAGCGGTCTCGGGTCGAGGCGTAGGTTATTGAATCGCTCGCGGATTTTGGGTTGTTCGCAGGTGGCGGGACGTTCGAGGTGACAGGCCGGCCCAGGCTGAAGGAAAAGTGCAGGTGGGCTGGGCTGTAACTGGGCTTACGCGTTTTGGGCTGAAGTGACTGGGTCGCGGGAACCGTTGGGTACTGGGCTGACCTAAGGTGATTGGGTTCGGTTCGGGTTGCAAGATCCGGCCCTCGGGTCAGACTTCGTCTTCTTCACCTGGTTGCCTGCGCATTTTTCCGACAACTTTTCTCTCTCCTCATTAACGTCGTTTCGACGTCTTTTTTCCCTCATTTTTCCTCCATTCTCGAGTCTCTTCCTCCCCCTAACTCCATTTTTGGTATTGATTTGGTTTGTGAAGGCCTCACACTCCCGGATCTAGAGAAGTTCGGAAATCCGACGTTTCGATTTGATGAGGCCCTACAAGTGGAAGATTCAACAAAGTGGGAGCAAGCCATGGATGATGAGATGAGCTCACTTGAAAGGAATAATACGTGGGTGCTGATTGAGTTGCCTACAGGAAAGAGAACTCTGTTGAACAAATGGGTGTTCAAAATCAAGGTTGAACCAGATGGCAGAAGGAGGTTTAAGGCTCGGTTAGTAGTTAAAGGATATTCACAAAGAAAAGGCATTGATTATGCTGAGATCTTTTCTCCAGTTGTGAAATTAACTACTATCCGAATTCTACTGAGTATTGTTGCATCGGAGAATTTGCACCTTGAGCAAATGGATGTAAAAACGGCATTTTTACATGGAGATCTAGACGAGGAGATCTATATGCAACAACCCGAAGGATTTGCAGCTCCAAGCAAGGAGCACATGGTGTGTAAGCTCAATAAGAGCTTGTATGGACTGAAACAAGCACCGAGACAATGGTACAAGAAGTTTGACTCCTTCATGAGCAAGAGTGGTTTCCACAGAAGTGAAAAGGATCAGTGTTGCTACCTCAAGAAATACACTGATTCTTATGTGTTTCTACTCCTGTATGTGGATGATATACTAATTGCTGGATCAAGTATGAGGGAGATAAACCACCTGAAGGCAAGCTTGTCTTCAGTATTTGAGATGAAAGATTTAGGTGCAGCGAAGCAGATCCTTGGGATGAGGATTTCTCGAGATAGATCTGCTGGCACATTAAATCTATCCCAAGAGCAGTACATTGAGAAGGTGTTGTCCAAATTCAAGATGAATAACGCTAAACCCAGGACTACCCCCTTGGCAAATCATATTAAATTGTCAAAGGGGCAATCTCCCAAGACAGTTGAGGAACGTGAGCACATGGCATCAGTTCCGTACGCTTCTGCAGTTGGGAGTTTGATGTATGCTATGGTCTGCACTAGGCCTGACATAACACATGTAATGGTTGTTGTTAGCAAGTACATGGCAAATCCAGGGAAAGAACATTGGGAAGCTGTGAAGTGGCTTCTAAGATATCTGAGAGGTACATCCAATACTTCACTTTGTTATGGCAATGGCAAAGTAGTTTTGCAAGGTTTTGTGGATGCTGATCTGAGTGGAGATGTAGACTCTAGTAAGAGCACATCTGGATATATCTACACTATAGATGGAACAGTAGTGAGTTGGATGTCCAAGCGTCAGAAATGCGTTGCTCTTTCATCTACTTAAGCAGAGTACGTGGCAATAGTTGAAGCTGGAAAGGAGATGATATGGATGACAGACTATCTAGAAGAATTAGGCCGGAAGCAGTGCAAGAAGATCCTTTATACAGATAGTCA
>NC_036639.1:8737740-8766126 GCF_002806865.2 Cucurbita pepo subsp. pepo | reverse complement strand
CTTATTTATAGCTTGGTCAACGGTTATATCCGGTAAAGCTATATTTGGTAAAGCTATATATAGTAAAGCTATATATGGTAAAGCTATATCCGATAAAGCTATATATGGTAAATAGCTATATATAGTAGATGGCTAAATCTAGTAAAGCTATATATAGTAAACTAAACCATATATATATCTCGTCTGGTAGAGCTTTGAAAATGTACTTTCTATTCTCTGTCCTTTCTCTTGTTGTACATACCTGAAGTCATCAATAAAAAATCCTTTTAGCCAGAGTTCTCCTTGCAATTTTCTCTATCCTGTTCTTTGTGTTCATCTAGATCGAGCGTGTGCGTTGTTGTGCGATCCTAACAATTACCGCCTCTCCCAGAATCTCCCAGGCATCCCAACCGTCATCAGCAAAGACCTTGTTGTCCCGACGATGGTCTGATTTTGGCGCTCCACCACTCCGTTCTGTTGGGGGGAGTAGGGCACCGTTAGGTGCCGTTGTATGCCGAACTCGTCGCAGTACTTACCAAAACTTGTCGAGGTGAATTCTCCACCTCGGTCTGTGTGCAGCACTCGCATCTTCTTCCCGCATTCGGCCTCCGCTCGCGCTTGAATGCGCTTAACCGCCTCTGCCGCCTCACTTTTCGCTTGCAGCAGGATCAGCCACATGAAGCGGCTTTTGTCATCGACCAGTAGGAGAAAGAAGGTCTTACCGCCTGGGGTCGCCGGCTTGATGGGCCCACAGATATCGCCGTTCACGAGCTCCAATAGCTCACCACGCGGTAGGATGCCTGAGACGGAAATGGGGTGCGCCACTGTTTGCCGATGAGGCACCCGTAGCACAGCTTGTTCACGCCTTTGATTGCCGGCAAACCGTGCACCATCTCCTCCTTGTGTAATTTCTGTAGAGCAGGAAAGTTTAAGTGCCCGTACCTTGCGTGCCACCTCCAAGATACCTCTTCGGTCTTGGCTGAGAGGCTGACGGGTTGCTCTATCTCCAACTCCAGGATGTAAAGACGGTTTGTTGTGCGCCGAACTTGCGTGAGCAGCCGTCGTCGATCATCACAGATTTTGAGTAGCCCGCAATCGATGGAAATGAAGCAGCCAGCCTCATCGAGTTGACCCAGGCTCACAAGGTTAGCCTTGAGCCTCGGGATGAAGTAGACGCTGGTCAGCTTGCGGTGCTCGCCTCGCTTGCTGATGAGCAGGATGGTGTCGCGCCCTTCGATCTCGACGATAGAGCCGTCGCCGAATTTCACTGTCCCGCGAATTCCATAGTCAAGCTCGGAGAACGCAGATCTAGCCCCTGTCATATGGTTTGTTGTCCCTGTGTCGAGGACCCATCGCCAGTGCTCATGCTGCTCATCCCTCTCGCCAATCTGAGCGAACACTCGCTCCTCCTTCAGTTGAATTGGCTCTCCAGCTGGTGCCTTTGCTACGCCTAGCTGGAGCTCTTCCTCGGGTTCGACGCTCACCAGAGGAGCAGTTACCTCTACAACTCGATCTCACCGATTGCCTTCTTCTTATTCATCAAGTGTTGAAGAAAGAAAGATTAAGAAATTCTCCTTTACTGTCTGTTCAAGAAGAAATTAAGGGAGAGTGGCGAGTCAAGAGAAGAACGTGAGACACTTGACACAATCGCACTTTTGAAGGCAGCGGACTAGCGATTGTGCGGCACTCACTTTCCAACGACAAGTGAGCCTAAGCCAATTTGTTCTTGCGTCGCCTACGGCCACGCGACGTATGATCGAGCCTCTAGCCTCAGTTTTAAAAGAAGGTTTTAGAAAACGAGGAGAGAGAGATTTTAGAAAGAGACGTTATATAAGCAAGCAAGAGAGAGATAACAATAACCTTGGGTAGGGGATCTCGACGACAGAGCCGTCGCCGAATTTCACTGTCCCACGAATCTGAACGAACACTCGCTCCTCCTTTAGTTGAATTGGCTCCCCAGCTGGAGCTCTTCATCGGGTTTGACGCTCACTAGAGGAGCAGTTACGCCGTCATCGATTACCCTCACCTCTGTGGATTTAGAAGCGAAACTGGGGACGTCGGATAAGATCGATGCACTAACCATGAAGAGAGGCCCCGCCATCAGTCGACTCCTTTTTTTGATCACCATCTTTCCCGCGCGTGCGCCTCAATTTCTGTCTCGCTGATGCTCCCACCGAAAGTGTCTCGATTGCGGATTGCGGGTCGACTCTTTTTTTTTTCAGGATCTCTACATCTCTAGGGCCATAACCACGATGTGTGTATTTTCGCGCTTTGCATTTTCTTCTACTCGAACCTAAGAGACCTGTGTGTTGTTAGGTCGACGCTCTAACCACTTGAGCTATTCAACTTGACTGTTGATAAAGTTAGCTCCTCCACAATGATATACCACCAATTCTGACGCAAGGAAATATGGAGGGAGAATTGGAATTTGACTTTACTTAAAAAAAAGTGATGTTTTTTTATCAGATTCGTCACCTGTTTAAATAATTAATTTATCTGGGCCACCTCTTTCCAAATGGCCACCTTTAGGCGGGTAATCCAGGGTCACCTTTAAAAAGTCGGTTATTTAACTTATCCTAACTAAATCTATGCTGTGGCCTTAAAAAAGTTGGTATTTTACCACGTCAAAGGGTGAAAGTAAGATATTCAATCAAAGTTGGTAATCCGTTTTACCACGTCAAATGGTTCAATCAACTAATTAAAACGGCTAAATAAGGAAACCTCCTGCTTTTATCTAACACATTATGGGTCACATTTTCCAGCCAAGTTTCTTCATCAATCTTGTAGAGTAATCTCCTTAAATGAACATATTGAAATATTAGATCACTAATTGCAAAGGATGGCCTCGAATCTGAAGAGAAATACCCAAGATGAACATATTGAAATACCAGTATGTCCACAAGCTGATACTGCAGATGCTACTGTGATCTTATTCGGCTTGATTCCATGCTCCTTTCCGCCAAATACACCATTCTCAGAACAATCCAGCAATCAGAGCATCATTCCAAGCAGCCACATCCCTCTCCAGCATACTTCCAAACAACGCTATTGCACTATCAATCTTCCCAACCCTCGCATACCCACAAATCACGCCCCTCCAACACACTACACTTCTCTCAAGCATTTCATCGAACATCTGTTTTGCAACCCCAATATCCGAACAGAGTCTCGTCATCCATGGCCGTTTGAACAACGGGGTTCCATTGGATTCCATAACCTCAGAGCAAGATTTTAGAACATGGGGATTGATAAAATGGTTGGGTCGATCAGTTCCTCAGCGGACCATGGTACGACAAAAAAGAAATGCCGCTTTAGGATCGCGCTGAGAAGCATAAGCTGTGATCATTACAGAAGCGGACCAGCTTGAAGGCCAACAACTGTGTTTGCGAGTGACCAACAGAAATGAGGAAGCCTTGGAGTTGCTTGAGGTGATTGAGTTGACACACTGCATTGTTCAAGCACTGCCGCAACTAATTGGTTCAAATAAGGTAGGATTTGAATCGATGCCATAATATGCAAAAAAGTCTTTGGATTATTAGTGGGATTTCTAATGGGGTTTTTGTTTTTGATTCTCGAAAGTCTTTGTTTCAAATGGAAATTTGAAACAAAATCCGAAATGGGTTTGGAACTTTTCAATATTTGAAACATTAGGATTGATGGGATTAATAGAAATTAGAGTTACAGTTCATTATTAGATTCGACGAAAAAAGTACAAAATTCAGACAGAAATCATGGAGAAAAAAGATTGAAGCTGTTTTCTAATCCCACATTCCTTCTCATCCTCTCAATCTTAAAATATTCCTCACCTTTCTCTCTCTCTCAATAAATTAACGCGAAGTTTGTTTTCTTTCATTTTAGGCGCACTTTTTCCTCTACTTCTCTCTCTCTCTCTCTCTCTCTCTCGCTTTCTCTTCCTGTTCTCTAGATTTAGAGCTTGTACTGTATTGAATTTCTTCTGGATTCTTGACGAACTATCTTATTTCTTTATCCGTTTGAATTATACACGAATTTGTACATGTCTGGAAGTGGTGGAACTGCGATTTTCAAATGGAAGAAATTGAGGGCAATAAGGCTGCTCTGTTTCTCCAATCACAGTCACCGTTTGACCCAGATTTGCCCCATTTCGACCCATCTCAATTATCTTCATGCTTCGAGTTATCGCCGCCGGGAATCGTTTATCGGCGTTCAGGAGCGTTATAAATGGGACAACGGCGGGTCTGGTTCTGATGATTTCCATTCACAGTCCTACAACACAAGTACTCCAATCCGTAAGATTCGGGCCGAGGCTAATTGTCCACGTTGCTCTAAGCATATGGATATTCTCTTCTCCAACCGTCATTTTCCAACCCTTAATCCCCCTTCTTCCTCTCTTCCATCTTCTTCCGATGCTCCTCCGAACCGAAAAGAAGCTTACGAAGCTGTTAATTTGTGTCCCAATTGCAAGACCGCTTACTATTTCCGCCCTTACAAGATCGCTCCTCTACAGGGCAGTTTCATCGAGATCGGCAATCTGAATTCTAAACCGAAGAATTTCGCAGAAAGAAGAATTACTACCAAAGATGGTAAAGGTAATGCCATCGCCGGTTCTCCAGATGAAAATTATGTGAATAGTAGGTTGAGAGTCTCGTTTCTCGAAACTGCAAGATTGTATGGTGGAGAACCGCCTGAGAATTGGCCTCCTGGACCGCCTCCCGTTAATGGGCTGGCGGTGCATTCTCCTCCAGGTCCGCCATATGCGCCTGGGGTGAACTTCATTCGTGCTACAGGTCCTGGTGGAAGCATCTCGGGTTCGGGTGGAAATGGCGCTGGTGATGGGAAGAAGAGTGAGTGGGGAGGATCGAATTTGGGGAAGGATCTACCCACTCCTAAAGAGATTTGCAAGGGCTTGGACAAATTTGTTATTGGCCAAGAAAAAGCCAAGAAGGTTTGCATATGATCTGATGAACTTGTCATTAGCATGCATGTTATTGGTGGTTGCATAAGAACGGACATATTTAGTTTAAAGCCTCACAAGTGATGTTGCTTTCATAAACTAGCTATCTTGCTTGTCATATTTTAATTTCTTTTTACATATCTTCAGTTTCTTGGTCTTTGAAGTTTGACCACCATCTAGCACGTTGATTACCAGGAGTGAGTGAGTGTAAACTATGATATGCAGTGCTGAAGACATACTTTTTATCCAAAATTTAGGTGATTGTTGCAACGAGCGAGAAGTTATATCAGCGTGCTCTGATTTGTTGCATTGTTAGTTTATGAACTGTTGTAAAATTTCAAAGATAGCTTTCATTATCTTTCACAGGTACTTTCTGTGGCAGTACATAACCATTACAAACGAATATATCATGCTTCCTTGAAAAAATGGTTGGTTTTTCCTTCAACTTTTGCATTAAGAATTATCTTGCCCTTCAGTCCGTGTCCATTAGTAACTAGCTGCTACTGTTGTTGTGGATTCATGTAGCGCGCCAGGAACTGAATCAGAAACCCAAGACATGATAGATGATGATGATAACGTGGAGCTTGAAAAGAGCAATGTTCTCCTGATGGGTCCAACAGGCTCTGGTATGACCTCTTACACTTATCAAGTTTCATTGTACTGACACTAGTTGTCATTGGCATGATAGTAAGCATCAACAATGTGTAAGAGTTCTGTTCTAATTTGCAAATCCTAAAATAGGGAAGACGTTACTTGCGAAGACTTTAGCTCGATTCGTCAATGTGCCATTTGTCATTACTGATGCTACAACTTTAACACAGGTGAATTTCTTTCTTTCCATTTTTTCCTCTGAATGATTTGTAGAAAACAATAAAAATATGATGATCATTTGTTCACCATGAATTTCTGGCATGCTCTAACCATCTTCTTATGCTCCTTTTCCTTTTTGAATAAGGTTGCCTATTTAGGACTTCCTCAACTTCATAAGTTCTTAATGGAGTCATTTCTTCATGAGAGCTAAACTCAAGCCTTCCCTCACTGATAAAAATTCATAGTTTTTTGGGGCTAGGAATGTTCTCGGCATTTTACAGCTTTGCTGATACGGTATTTTATTTTATTGACACCAGGGGTAGCTCAATTGCAGCACAGTTCTTGGGATGGTTGGGTAGTCCTTAGGTTGAAACTCAACAAGGTAAGAGGGTAGTAACTGAAGGGTAAAGAATGGGAGAGAGGTTTCATATCAGATGGAGAAACCCTAAGTCCTAACTTTGTGATATTATTTCTTTATTGTACCCATACTTGATGATTCGCTACTTTAAACCATATTTGAAGGTGGAAATTATGATTTTAAAATGTTAGGAAACTTCACATTTTTATCTCAAAAATCGGACATTTCCAGTAGCTTTACTAGGTCCGGAGTATCGAGTTAAAAAAACAAAAAAACATATTAACCAAACTCGACCCTACCTTAAACACAAGTTTTAGAAATTCTTCAAACAAAATGGAAGTAGACTTTGTGCTGAAATTTAATGAGAAAGAAAAGAGAACTGTATGGTTAAGGTATTGGGTACTGTGGCTCAAATGGCATCAATATACCTTCCAGTATTAGTCCACTTCTCTTCGCATCACAATTTATGGGCTTCTAGTTCAATTTGATGTGCTCTGATCCTTTTGTGAAGAGATATGTCTTGGTTGTTGCCTGAGGTGCCTAAAGCCAGATTGTTTTGGGGTTACATGGTTTGTTTGGAGGAAGAGAAGACACCGATGTCTATTTCAATAGATTCACCGTTTATCCCTAAAAAATTTCAATATATCCACTCATTCTTAGAAAATAATGGAGACCGTCGATTGTTTCTTTACGTCATATCCCTTGCTTGGAGGTTATGGGAATCCTTCCGAGTTCTTGAACTTTCTTCCTTCATTGGTAGAAGGTCTTCTATACCTTTACTTTTTCCTACCCTACGTGGAAGCAATCATAAAATCCTTTGGGAGATGTATGTGTTGCTACTCTGGGGTAACTGGCAGATGAAAGCGTTATTAGGGATTTAATTCAAATATAAGAGTTAAATTATTTTAAATTTATTTATTTTTCTTTTAAAATAAACAAATATAAATATGAAAATGTATAGCCATTGTAGGCTACTTCATATTTTCTTTTGAGAAACACTTATGCCCTAATGGGATTAGTAGTTGTCATTCTGATAGGTTTCCAGGGTCTTTCTCCTCTAACTTAGTTGATAAGAATTCTCTTAAGTTTCTCAATTCCTCTCACAACTGGGAGGCCTTTTCGTAACTTCCTTGGTGGGCCTTTGGCAATAATTCTTCTCTCCTCTAGGTTGTTAATCTGCTTATGCATATACATTCTATGAGGTTTTTTATTAGTATATTTCTGCACTTGCTCCTTTATCTGAAAAATTCAACTATGTGGTTAGGGGATGTGATGGTTATCTGATAGAACAGGGTTATGATTTACAAATATGAGTATGAAGATGTGGAAGTTTCTTGGGATTGAATTAAATTCTTAACTTATCGTTGGTGTTGGAGTGATAAGACCTTGTTGGAATTTCTTCTCTTTATTTTCCTGGTCATATTTTCTATAATTAAAATTATCTTTTGAGCGTTGAGTCCTTATATTTTGGAATTTATTCTCTTGATAGTCTAAACATTCATCTTCTCTATAATAAAGCTTTCTTTAAAGGGTGCCTTATCATTTTGGTTGTTTTTTCTCAAAAGGGAGGTGAGATAATAAGAGTGAAGCAATCCTTTAATTTGGTTATAGATAACAAGAGACACATTGCTTTAATTTGCCTCATTTTTCATGTGCTCCAAGCCTCCAACACTAGTGTGAATAATTAATTTCTATTTAACAATACAATCTTAGTTTCTTCCCAAAATAATAAAGGTTTGTTATTGAATAATTACGAGAGGATGCTTTAACATTTTGCAGGCTGGTTATGTTGGAGAAGACGTTGAATCAATTTTGTACAAGCTACTTGCTGTAAGCTTCATGTTTTATTTCCTTTAAAAAAAGACTTCATATCTAAGTGATTTTATCAAGTCGTGTATAAATTTTGACGTCATTCATCTCTGCCTTGAATAGTACATTTATTTGTTTCGTATTTCTGCAAAATGGTTGGTTTTTCTTTCTTTCTTTTTATTATTTTATCGTTTAATTTTTCAGAAACATATATGTTGTTCAACTTACCATAGAATGTAATCAATATGATGCTTGACAATTAACTGGTGAAAGAGTGCTAGTTTCTAGGAAGGGTGTTTATTAATTCATAAACTTTGAGATCAAGAAATTGTTCTATTCCTGTAAAGATGAAGGAATAAAAAATTGACCAAACCTTCTTTTCATTATCTCATTCTATTAGCAAAGAGCTAGTATGGTGTATTAATGAAGATAATTCAGCCCAAGTGAGAAACTGTTATTGTGGAGAAAAAGCTAATACCCAAATGATATCTCTATTTGTAGTTAAATAGGAAACTACCAATAATTTGGATTTTGTGATCACCTTTCTATTAGGCAAATATTTGCTTCACGTTAGTCAATCTCGTGCCTTTATCAATGTTGTTTTACGATTGTTTAAGTGTGTCGGTGCTCTTGATTTCAATGCTGGTTAAAACTTAATGCAAAAATATTTTCTTTTTTTATTTCACAAGATCATATACATTTTCTCGCATATAGAAATAGATTTGTGACATTTCTTTGCCTGTTTTTGTTAAACTGATCGAATGACTTGATTACAGTCTCAGTGCTAGACATCTGGTCCTTGCTTATCTATTCTCTTACCCCATTGATCTGCCAGTTTTCTTTATAATCATCCAGATCTTACTTCTTAACTGAACAGCTAAAATTGACGTACATTTTATATTAATTTAGGCAGCAGAATTCAATGTACAAGCAGCTCAGCAAGGGATGATTTACATTGATGAAGTTGACAAGATAACAAAGAAGGTTTTCATGATTCTTCGTTGAGTCAATCTCTTTTCTTTATAGTGATATACTATATCAACGTAAACCTGGTTATTATTTCTCAGGCTGAGAGTCTAAATATTAGCAGAGATGTTTCTGGTGAGGGCGTTCAACAGGCATTATTGAAGATGCTAGAAGGAACCGTGAGTCAATAAAACTTTTGTCTTTTCCAATGCATTACTTTTCCCAATTTAACGTGTTAAAGAAAAAATTGTTATGCCATATTGGTTGTGATTTCGTTGTTCTTTTTCGAGTACTTCATCGTTTCGTATTGGCATTAGTTAACTATTTGATACACAAAATTTAGCTAGAGATGCTTGTTGTCACAATTGAACCCTATCGAGACTTACAATGCGACACTTGCTCTCCCTCTCAAGTAAGTTAGCCAACTAAAACTTGGTACAAATGGCCTGGGATTTAACTTCTGTCCTGTTCTTGAAAAGTGGTTTTGAAAAACGAAATTAGAGAAAGTTTTGGGCAACATTTTGAAAAAGCAAATGGTATAAGCTAGCAAGCGATAAGGGACAATAACATTGATACCTCGGTTGTGAAAATTTGTCAACTAGTCATAACCCCTTATAGTACATTATGATGCAAATTGCCTTACCCATGTATAAATATCAAAATGGGTGAGGAGTCATACGCTTACAAAATTACAAGGAAAATCAATATCTACGCTAGAATGATAGGTATACCGTGAAAGTAAGTAAGAGGGTTTAGAATGGGCATGCAGCCATGGGCAACATGCCCTAGACAAGCATGATTGTGTCATCCTTCCCCTTCGTCAACCAACTCTACTCGAACTCAACAGTGTGAATAGCAACTGACTTTAGGTCTTCAACGCGTTCCCCATCGATCTCTGCATTAGGGAGCCCCTTCCACTGTACAAGGAACTCATGCATATCTCTTTTCGGCTTGCCTATTCCTCAGCTAGGATCTCTTCCACTTCTTTTTTGACAATATTATTCATCGTGGCAAGAGGTTCTGTTACCTCGTTGCAGCTGTTTTCTATACAACTTAAAATAATGGGTGGCAATATAGGGATTTGGAGCTTTAATTTGGACCTTGGGCTCCCTTTCTCATGAGAGGGCCAGTGTAGTTTGCTTCCTAGGGCATAGATCAAAATTAGGACTGTCTATTTTTTTTTTTCCGAAGAAACTATATTTTCATTGATTGAATGAATGTACGAAAAGGGAGGGAAAAGACCTTCCAAACCATCTTGGATGGATTTCAGAAAACTTTTCCATCCAAATTGAATAGGTGGTTCCTTACTCTCCATAGGAACTCTGTAGAATCCAAAAAGATCAGGAATGTCTCTAACGTTCGTTAGAGTCTACATACTTCCAAGTTCAGGGGGAATGTCTCTAGGATGTTGTGGTAGAATTACAGATTTGTATGTACGGCGTGTTCTCTAAATTCCACCTTATATACAGTAATATCATAGTTTCACATCTGCTGAAAGTTAAATTTATATTTTCCAAATCCTTTTCTAATGGAAGTTTTCAACAAATTAATATAGCTTCTTGCTTAGTGATACTCGGTAGGACTATGGAATATTGGAATTTGTTTATGTTGCCATTAAGACCCAAATGATCAAATAAGAAAATGAGATTCATGCATCTCTATTAGACTCATTGGAGTAGCCCGTCCACATGTTTTTCCATCTAAATGATTCATTGGTTATTTCTACCCTTCTGGTCTTGTTGATTCTAAGTTTTCTGTTCTGTTATCTCTGTGGTTAATGGTAATTAAATTTCCAAAAATGGAAAAAAGAAAAAAGAAAAAAGAATATGGATCATATTGTACTTGTTTTAGCTTTATATTTTTTCTTCATCCTAAATTCCACGTATGAATTTTTGTCTAGATAGTAAATGTTCCTGAGAAGGGGGCAAGGAAGCATCCTCGGGGTGATAACATTCAGGTAATATATACTCAAAAAACACTCTCAAATGTTACTGTGTATTGTAGTGTGGGTGAATGCTCAAGTCCTTGATCAAACTTGAGTGGGTTTGGTTTCAAAAAAGGGATAGCCTCACCTTAAGTTTGTCAGATCCAAAAGCCCCTAGAAAGGGTATTGGGGCAATGGATGCCTTGTGGTTTGCCATGGTTAAAATGTTGGGAGCCTGACCAATCTAGGATATGTATACCTCAAGAATTACAATCTACCTTTTTTTTTTTTTTGGCCAGGAAACTACCTAAACAAGATTTGCATCTTTCACTTCTTTAAAGAAATTTGAATGTTTTGTCTTGTCATCATAATTTGTTACTTGAAGGATTCGTTTTTTTACATATAATTTTATATAATAGGATAGAAGAAATTTCACTGATTGCTAGAGCTTTTTGGTTTGGGTTGGACAGCTAGGCTCCCTCTGCTGTATTTAGTACTGTCGGACTGGAAGTTATGTTACCCTTTACCATAAATCGTTTCCTTAGACGTCTTACCCATTCCTAACCTTTTAAACTTACGGTTCATGTAACCCCTTTCTGGGGTTTGATGTTGGTTATTGCTTTGAGATATTATCTCTTAACCGAGTTGAAAAAATCTGCAGATAGATACAAAAGATATTTTGTTTATATGTGGTGGAGCGTTCGTAGATCTAGAAAAGACAATCTCTGATAGGTAGCTTATTAAATATTTTCCATTACTCTCATTTTATCTGTGTTCATGGGTGCTTTCTCAATACTAAAATGGTTTTTGTTACTGATCAGACGGCAAGACTCTTCTATTGGTTTTGGAGCACCTGTTCGTGCTAACATGAGAATGGGCGGGGTAACAAGTGCTGCAGTTACATCATCATTATTGGAAACGGTGACAAGAAAATCCCTTTGGCATTAAATTTCTGCATTGATTTATTTATTTCACATGTTTTGAATTTATAATCAATGCATATTACTTTATTTTTGAGATGATAAAATGGTCAGAATCCCTTTGAAGTTCATGTAAACGTTGTATTTGGTGCTTTTCAGGTTGAGAGTTCTGATCTTATAGCATATGGCCTCATACCCGAGTTTATTGGGCGTTTTCCAATTCTTGTTAGCTTATCAGCCTTAACTGAAGACCAGCTTGTACAGGTATCATAATAGTTTAAAGTTGTTCATCTAGACACTACATCGAAGGGATAATTTTATTAGAGATTGTAGCTACTTTCAATATCAATAAACTTGTTATTTAGTTAGCAATTACGTTCATTTGAAATTTTGTCTGAATTGTCCTCATTGCATCTGTATTGAGATAAGATAGTCCTAAGCTTCCATTGCCTGTCTCAATCCGTTTTCCATGAGTTAGCAAACATCGTGTTGCGTATTTTTCTTGTCATACATGGATGCCGATAGATAGTTCATCTTAATAATGAAATGTGCACGTTATGCATGCAGTTGATTCTCTTTGACGTTTTCTTTCTATAACCAAAATGAGTACGAAAGTTTCCTTGGACCTGCTGTTGTTAACAGGTCCTCACTGAACCGAAGAACGCTCTTGGTAAGCAGTACAAGAAGTTGTTTAGCATGAATAAAGTGAGTATTTACTTTCTGATGTAGCCAATTTCTACACCGAACCCTCTCCCTTTGCATCTCTCCTGTCACTGTGGAGTAGACCTTCTTAGTTGAACCGTCATTAAATTCCCAGGTGAAACTGCATTACACAGAGAAAGCGCTGAGACGGATTGCCCAGAAAGCAATGAACAAGAATACTGGTGCCAGAGGATTAAGAGCCATACTTGAAACCATTCTTACTGAAGCCATGTATGAGGTATTGAGGCTGAAATCATCAGTGTAGCAATGGGGTCCTATAATACCCTTGTTGTAATCTCATTTTTATTTTCAAATGTCAGATTCCAGATGTTAAGACTGGAGACGATAGAGTAGATGCCGTTGTTGTTGATGAAGAGTCCGTTGGCTCGGTAAATTTGGCTAGTTATGGAGGGAAAATTCTTCGTGGGGATGGAGCGTTGGAGCGCTACCTGGCTGAGACCAAGTTGAAAGAATCACAGGTACAGTTTCTTTCAGATATGGCTTTCATTTTGAGGCAAATGATTTGCTCTAAAAAGAAGTCAAACACCCTTTTCAATTCTACCCTTCACCCTTCTAATTGTTCCTAAGCCTCTTGGCCCTTCTTATGATTCTAAGGGCTTACTCATGCTACAATTTGTTTGTAGGATAATTTGGAGGTGATTGAGTTGCCGGAAGGTGAGACAGAGCTGCCATCAAGAGCCGTGAGTATATAGAAACAACGTCAAGATAACAACGATAGTTCTTATAAAATACATTTGTTTTCCCTTTTTTGGTTTATGGTTTTTCTGGGGGGAAAAACAATAAAATACATTCATAATATATGGTGTAATTACCCCATTCTAACACTGCATACCTCAGGTTCAGTTCATTGTATTAGGGAAGATGAAGGAAAAAAGGCATTCATCATATAGGCTATAACATCATCTATGTCTAAACAAATCTCTAAAATGCATTAAATTATAAGGGTAGTCTTTGAATTTTGATTTTGTCTATTTACTTTGATCTTTCAATTTGATTCACAGTCTATTAGTGTTACGCACACACAATTGCTTAATCATTGATGTGATACTAGAAAGTGAGCCATGAACTAATGTTTGTCTATTAGGCTTAAGATAATACGCCAAGTTGTTTTGTCCCACTAACCAAAACAACTTGGCGCCAATCTCAACCGACTCCTCTGATCCAGCAGGAGTAACCCTTTACCTTTCCCTCTAGCAGATTATGAGAAATGTTATTGTCCCCTCCACTTGGGTTTTCAAGTTTCTGTTCAATATATGCGTCTAGGAGAAATGTTAAAGAAGAAGATAATAGGATGAACATCTTCACAATGTAATAGGTATAGTAGGTGCAGGTATCTTGTAGGTTTGAGCTTCAATTAGTACTAGGAAGTTGTCCAAATCCCTATTAACACCCATATAGACAAAGCATGTGTTTGAAAAGTGTTGGTGTTTTTTTTGTACTTGTTTTGTTCAAGATCTATGTCCTAATTAGGCAAACTTAGACCTCAAATCTTTGAAGAGTCTCATGATAACACCATGTTCTTAACAATTGCCAAATAGTGAGCAGGCAGTAGAAGACTCCACAGTCAAACTAGAAACATTAGACATAACATCCAATACAAAACATCCAATACAAAGGCTGAAGTGGTGGAAGATCACCACTTAAGCATGCCATCATCCATCCATTTATCAACATTCATAACCTCCAGAGATAGATCGAAACCCAATTCCAAGATGGAGCATTGCTTATATTAAGAATAGTAAAAGTACAACCAACAGCATCAACAATCAGGGGACGGAACAGGAAACAGAGAGATACAGCAGCAATTAGATGGAGAAAAACAGGCAAGAAACGAGATAGAGAAATGAACATACTTTGGTCATTGACGAATGCCTAGTAGAGATTTGGAGCATTGAAAATGACATGCCAGAAGAGTGAATTGTCTTTCTACTCAACACATCGGCCACTATGTTAGCTTTACATGGATGATAAAGGATCTTGGTATCATAATCCTTTACGAACCCCAACTATCTCGTTTGTCCCATCTTCAACTCTTTCTGTGTAAATAAGATACTTGAGGCTCTTATGACTAGTAAATACCTTTACCTTTTCACCGTACATGTAATGTCACCATATTTTTAACGCGAACACCATAGTTGCTAACTTCAAATTGAGAGTCAGATAGTTACGCTCATATTTCTTAAGCTATTAGGAGGCAAATACAATCACTTTGCCATCAACACCAACACACAACCCTTAGCCCTTTCCCCGAGGCATCGTTGTACACCATGAGATTACTATAACATCCAATAGTGCGAGTACTAGCGCATACACCAAAAATTCCTCAAGCTCTTGAAAAAATCTAATCCTGTGTCATTGTCCAAACAAAGACTTACCCTTCATAGTTAACTTTATCAAGGTTGCAAATATTTTGAAAGTTCTGTTGTTGAGGTTGGTCTGTGTTATCTCATGATTGCCTCTATCCGACTCAGAAAATCCCCTACTGAGTTATCTCATGATTGCCTCTAACAAATTTGTAGGAAATCTGCCCGTTGAGGTTGGTTTAGGTTATTTGGTGATTGCGCTCAAATGTTCCATGATAACTAACTTCTCAACATCCCATGATTTTAACAAAGTCTAGTTTATTGACTCACATTTAACCACACAATGATGGCAAGGACTACTTTTAGTGGTGCCAACAAAAAAATATTGGCAAAACAAATATTTGTCTAGGTTAGCATTGTTGGTTATTTATTGAATATGAGCTTTTGGTGGGTAGACAGAGTACGGTTCAATATTACATTAATAAACTTGATTTTTTTTTTTTTTTGTAAAATAAATATTATTATTTTAAATGGAGACTGTCATAATCTTACTAAGAAGACTCTCATGTATGGACTAAAAAAGTGTGCATAATAACCAAGCCAAGTTTGTGATTGGGTTTGGAGAGAAAAAAAGCTTAACTTATTCCGTCTATTTTTGTTCCTTTTTCTTTTAATAGCATTTTACTTAAAATTTTAACTAAAAGCTATTAAAAGGAATATTTGTGAGTGTATAAATATGTAAACCCTCTGCATGAATTAATTGAGCAAAACAGACAGAAAAATAAAAATAAAAAAATGGCATCTTCTAGTTTTCTTGCCGTCTCTTCCATTGTCCTTTCAGTTATGTTCTTCAATGGGATGGTGCATGTAGCTTCCCAAACGGACATCATTTCCACCATCTGCAAGAAAACTAGAAACCCTTCTTTTTGCTTAAAGGTGTTAAAATCTGCTGGCACCACAGACCTAAAAGAGCTGGCCAACTTCACCCTCAACCTTGGCGAAGACAAGGCTTCTCAAAGCCGTGCCCTCGCCCAGTCCCTGGCGTCCAAGGTAGTCGATCCTAAGCTTAAGGAGCGCTATGACGCCTGTGCTAAACACTTCGACGATGCTGCCGAAGACATGGTGGATGGGAAGAACTCCTTGGATTTTGGTGACTACGGTTTGGTCAACATTACAGCGGATGCAGCCATATCGGACGTCGACGACTGTCTGGACAGCTTCACGCAGCCACCGAAGGACCCATCGGCGCTGTCTGACAACGGGAAGGTTGTGGAAGATATTTGTAGTATCATCTTGGTTATAGCCGATCTTCTTCTTCAGCGTACCTAACGATTTTTTCTTCAACTTTTCTTCATTTTATACCACAAACCTATGTGCCTATGTACTTGGAATGCCATGAATCAATAATATGTCTGTTTTGAATCCTATAAATTTGGACATCGACTCCTCACATTTTAAACTGAATCTGACTAATCTAGGGTCACTTGATAGCTCTTACTGCTCTCCAATTTTAAAGGTCACAGGTTCTAGCTCGTGAGTCAAAAGCTGTAGGCCTCCTCTGCTAAATTCATCGAGTTGGTGCTAAATTCATCGAGTATGAATAGAGAAGGTATAGTCATGGTATAAATTTCAATTCTTTTAATCGTTTCTTAGCCCTCATATCTTTAGAATCGTTCTCATTTAGATATAGTCTAAGTTCATTCATATCTTTATAGGTCGTGTTAGTGGTCATATATTTTATTAAAAAAAAAAAAAAAAAAAAAAANAAAAAAAAAAAAAAAAAAAAAAAAAAAAAAAAAAAAAGCTGGATGAGTTAACCCGGCGAGTTGGCAGCTGAATTCCAAAATGGCCTCCTTTGTTAGGATAGCTCACGTTATCCAAATCATGCAATCGGAGAGAGCACCTTAAAGACCACATCTGCCACGTCACCATCCTCCACCAATGAAAACACTGCATTGGATTTCTCAGCTTCACCCACTCCCATAGCCAACCACAAACCTCAATCCCACGTGGCATGTCCACATCCACCAAACCAACCATATAGCGCCTACGTTCTCCCCACCTGATCTTCACCATTTACAACATTTTTGCATCCATTCATTCTTCCTTCCTCTCGCCTTCTCACTCTCTCCGCCCATGGCCTCCTTGGCACCCTCCACCGCCTCCGCCTCTCTCGGTGTCTCTGAAATGCTGAGAAATCCCCTCAGCTTCTCCGGCGCCTCCGCCAGGTCAGCTTCCTCTGCTTCTAGCCCGGTCACCTCCAAGATCGTGGCCCTTTTCGGGAAGAAGCCAGCCCCCGCTCCCAAGCCCAAGCCCTCCGCTGTCTCTCCAGCCAATGACGAGCTCGCCAAGTGGTATGGTAAGTCCAACCGTTAAGACCCAGAAACAAAAGTACTCTTCTCCCTCTTTCCATTGCTCTAATACCACCATGTTAAAATTGAGAAACAAATTCCGTCATAAAGCTTTGAAGTAGTGATAATTCACACGCTTATACATATTTTCTTTTTCTTGAGCTGATCTCGAGTGTATTCATCGCTATTAATTAGGTCCCGACAGGAGGATTTTCCTCCCCGACGGGTTATTGGACCGATCCGAGATCCCCGAATACCTGAACGGAGAAGTCCCCGGAGAGTATGACTTAATTTCTTATCCTCTTTCCTATAATTTTCTTAAGCTTCGTTTGATAATCATTTAATTGGGCCGATTACGATTGCAGCTACGGTTACGACCCCTTCGGACTCAGCAAGAAGCCAGAGGACTTCAGCAAGTAAATAAAAATTCTGAATTAATTTAGAATTGAGTTGAAGTAGTAAAGAAGAGCTTAGTGGGTTTGTTTATTGGCAGATACCAAGCATTTGAGTTGATCCACGCACGATGGGCCATGCTTGGAGCTGCTGGGTTCATCATCCCTGAGGCCTTCAACAAATTCGGTGCCAACTGCGGCCCTGAGGCTGTGTGGTTCAAGGTCTAATTCTCTGCACTAATAATCTCTGTTTGGAAGTGCTTTTAAGCTAAAACTGCTCAATTCTGATCCAATATGGGATGTTGCAGACTGGAGCTCTGCTTCTTGATGGAAACACATTGAATTACTTTGGAAACAACATTCCGATCAACCTCATTGTCGCGGTCGCTGCAGAGGTTGTTCTTGTCGGTGGTGCAGAGTACTACAGAATCATCAATGGCTTGGTACGTTTTGAATGATGAAAAATTATGAAAAGGGTATGAAGTATTTGAGCTGAATGATGGTTTTGTGTAGAACTTTGAGGACAAGCTCCACCCGGGCGGTCCGTTCGACCCGTTGGGGCTGGCGGACGACCCGGACCAGGCGGCGATCTTGAAGGTGAAGGAGATCAAGAATGGAAGACTGGCAATGTTTGCAATGCTGGGGTTTTACTTCCAGGCCTACGTGACCGGAGAAGGGCCGGTGGAGAATTTGGCGAAGCATTTGAGCGATCCTTTTGCAAACAATTTGCTCACAGTCATTTCTGGGAATGCAGAGAGAGTTCCAACTCTTTGAACACTGCAAGTATGAGAGTATTGAATGGAAGTGTTGAATGTGTTTGTAAATTTGTATTGAGACTATTTGTAGCCTCTGACCACTCACTCTCAGTGCATTTAAAAGAGCTATGAACAAGAGTTTGATATCAAATTTTCTGTCAACTTAATTGTGTGTGTAAACTGTGGGTTGGTGCATAATTTCTCTATTTTATACGCAATTCAACCTTAATATATACATTTAAGTAGCCTATGTACTTTTCATGATTCTTAAATAATAACCATATTTTTCATACAATAAAAGATATCATGTAAATACTTTTCTAGAATTATGAAGAAAAAACTAATATGAACCATATAAACTTGTTTTATGAACTAACCTTAGAATATATACGGTTTAAAGTTAAATAAAGTTAAATATTTAAAAGAAGATAGATGAAAAATGTAATAAAACTTAAGTATAGGGATGAAATGATATTCTAACCGTTTAAGTTTAGTTGGGTCACTTTATTTAATTATTAATGAACGAGAGATTTTAAGGAGATAGACGGGAAGTAACGTAACAACCCAAGCCCAAGTCCGCCTCTAGTAGATATTGTTCTTAAGTTTTTCCTATCGAGATTCCCCTTTTGAAAAACATGTTTGTTAGAGAGAAGTTTCCACACCCTTATAAAAAAATGTTTCGTTCCTCTCTCCAATCGATGCGAGATCTCACAATCCACCCCCTTTGGGACCAGCATCCTCGCTAGCATTCGTTCCTTCCCAATCGATGTAGGATCTCAAAATCCACCCTCCTTTCAGGCCCAGCGTCCTTGCTGGCACACCGCCTGGTATCCACCTCATTCGGGGCTTAGGGTCATTGTTGGCACACCACTAGGCCTTGAAGGGGGTGGATTGTGAGATCTCACAGACAATTGGAGAAGGGAATGAAGCATTCTTTATAGAGGTGTTGAAACCTCCCTCATGACAGACACGTTACAAAAACCTTAAGAGAAAACCCGAAATGAAAAGTTCAAAAATGACAATATCTGCTATAGGTGGAGGCAAGGTTTGAAATGTCGAGGTCTAGATTTTACGAAAAAATGGCTATGAAAATTTCCAAAAATAGCCCATAGGTCAAGCAAGTTGAGAGCACAAGAACTTCTAGTCGAAAAGAGTTGAGGGGAGAATCAAGTATTACATCAAAGTCATCCATGCTTGCTTAGAGTTTCGAAAATAAAAATCAGGTAACGAGAAATTAAAAATGCATCAACACCAAACCAAATATCTGTAGAGAAGTAAAAAAATGTGTATCTGGTTCAGTGAATTGAATGTTCAGGATAATAATCTATGAACTTTAGCATGGTCAAAAATAAATGTTCCAGGTCTGGAAAGCACCAAAAACTTGAGATTTGCAAGAAACAGGAGTTTTCTCCACACTTTAAGATAGTGTGTAGTAATAGGAATGTGTTTCGGCAGCTTGATTGATGCTTTAATTACATACACACCATCATCTTTGTCCTCTCATAAAAATTTCATATTTCCTCATTTATCATCAAATCACATCTAACCTATCAATATAAATACAACAAACTTACATCTTTTTAACTCAACTCAAAGATGAATCTCCGGAAATGAAGTTGCTTCATGGAGTACCCACCACCCGATACAGTCCTTGAGCTTCCCCTTTTCTACTTCAGTGGCTTCATACCCTGTAAATCTCAAAATTCATTATTATATTTATGATACCCTATTCAAAAATATGAAAAATATGTCAATAGAGATTTTGATGTATAAAACCCATCTGGGTTGGCCATTCATTGCCAAGAGAAAGAGTAAACTGCGGCTGCATATTAATCAATTCCGGCCATTCACAAGCATCTTCATCTTTGAGATTTCTACCAAAGTGAAGGTTCCAAAGGCTTCTGTCCGGTTCTCAGGTCTCCTTTACAGTAACCAATTTTCGCCTAGCGAGTCTATAGAGGAGGAAACTTGCTAGCTAATCTTATATTCGATAACCAAAGGTCGTTCCCAAACAAAGTATGGGCCTTGTCGCCTACAAGGGGGCGAATACAGCTAGCAACATAATATTTCTGCCTTTCCAAGGCTTGCCATGGTCTTGTTGCAGAAATGGTCGAGGGACGGGGAGAGGCAGAGAGTGTCCCATATTTACACCATATAAGCTTCCTCCATAGGGCATCTCTCATGATAATATCTCTAAGTCCACTTTGCTGTCAAAGCTTTGTTCTTTTCCTTCAAAGGGAAACAACCCTAGACGACATTGTTCAATGGGATGGAGAAGCTTTTCCCATATAACAAGGTGAAAACTCAACCCAGTTTGCTCCCTTGTCAGAGAAATTTCTTGTAGAGCCTCTCTACTATTTTGTACACTTTGCTTGGAATAATGAACAGAGAGAGAGAGAGAGAGATAATAAGTGGGAAGGCTACTAATAGCACAATGAGTAATGTTTGGGAATCAACCTTTCGACTATTATCATGAATCGTCACCGAATTATCAATTGGTATCATGAAAGTTCATCCATAACCCATCCTAAATTCTGACTTCCTATGCTTCTTGAAAGACCAATATTCAAACTTGATATGAAAAGGATTTCAATTCATCAATTTTCCTTATGTCCCAATAACGACCTAAACGTATGCCATCTTCCATTTGCAAAGAGCCTCATCAGCCATGAACGGATTTATCACAAAAGTAGCCTTTTTTTTTTTCAATTGCCTTTTTGATATCATTTCAATCATCATGGGGATTTAAACGTGATATTACCATAAAAGAACTCCAATCAACACTAGCCACTTCCTTTTCTTTTGCAACCAAAAATTCATTTCCACAAAGAGGTGAAGATCTTGTAGAAGCTAGTAACAGTTTAGAGACAGCTTTATTGTTTGCTTTCCATATGAGAACTTCATCGCAACACATGCATATCTATTGGTAGGAGACTTGATTTTTTTAGCTGCTGTCTGATTCGAAATATTGATGCTAACTTCATAATACACAAGAAAGTCCTTACTATTGAACCATAGGCTGTGAAGTACTTACTATTGACACAACAACTTCTCTCTTTCATGGCAGAAGTACTACTCAACACCATACTTACAAACTGATCTTAATGAAGGATTGGGGTTGGAAAGGAGAGAGAGTGGAGAGCATGGGGGGGTCTAAAGTCCTTTTGGCTTAGATTCTTTTAGTTACTAATTGATGTAATTCTCTGATATCATGTAAATGCTAAAAGTTCGAGCGAATTAGAATATTCTATTCCATTCACTAAAGAGATTTATATACGAGGTTAACCTAAGTCGGAGAAAGTAAAAAGACAAAAAAGGACAAGACAACTAATATATTTACGGAAAATATAACTATACTAATAGAACAATAACACCTGTAGACATTTAATTTGAGCCAAGCAGCCAAAAGTTTTGCAAAAGACAACTACCACCTTTCTCTAGTCTGGCATGTAGGGTTAGAACCAGAGGTGCAGGACGACTTACAGAAGCAAAATCAGTTACCACTTCTATATTGAGTTTTGAAGTGGATGCCACATAATTAATTAGCTATGTATTGTGATGTTTACAAATTAAAATTAGAGTACCAAGCTGGCTCTCTCAACAAGCTGACATCTACCTTAACATTTCAAAACATGAAAACAGATTGTCCCTTCGAGAACATCCGATAAATTGGAAGGAACACGAACACACTAAATATTCCAAGAATTTGACTTCTCAAGCACAATTTAGTACGGAAATAATGTTTTCGATAAGAAACCGACTTTCATAAAAGGAAATTAAATAATTATGCAGAGATGTGACATATTTTCTCAAAAATAGGATGGTGTTACCTTGGATATCCTGATATCATTTACAGCCATTCTAAGAGAATCGTCGGATAGGATTAACCTTGATACAGCACCAGTGGTTAACCTAAAATATTCAAAATTAATAAAACTATTAGCGTGCAGCTAATCTATATCATTAACATATTAGAAACGGGAAACATAAAATTTATCTTTTAACTATTTATCTAAATTGTAATTCAACTGTTCCACCTGCATCAATTAATCGGACTACATATGCTTAATGTCTCGTACATATCTATTACTTTGCTATTAATGTTAATACTGTCACACGTTTATCTCTTTTTGAAATAGTGGAAACCAGGTTTATATCTTAACTACGGATCATCTTTTAATATCATCTATGTTGACAGCTAAAAATAGTGCCAAATTTGTGTAACTATTATGTGATTTATTCGCTCATGGAATGTCAATGAGAAAATATTCAATACATAAACAAGCTGACATTCCCATAAAATAAGGATTAATTGTTCTACAGTTGCTATTCCAATAAGTTAAGTCCTTTGGGTATGAAATGAATATAATTTTCATCGTTGGTCAAGTTGACATCTACCTTGTCAAACTCACAAATAACTCTCAATTAGTTTTAATATAATCCGAAGTATGTTAATAGAAAATGATGAACAACCATCAGAACCAGTAATCAAACTCCAAAAGCTCTCTCAAAAACCAAATTTGGTTCACTTCCTTAGTAGGCGAGGAGAACGAAACACCCTTTCAAGGGTGTGGAAATCTCTCCCTAGAAGACGCGTTTTAAAAACCTTGAGGGGAAGTCTAAAAGGGAAAGCCCAAAGAGGACAATATCTGCTAGCGGTGAACTTGGGCTATTACATCAAATCCTAAGGCAAGACTTTGCCTCCAACAAGACACTTCGTGAGAAAAATATCCTCCAACACCTTCCGGAGGTCTAAACTCCTTTCCCTCATGCCCTTGATAAAATTATCATTCTTGTTCATTCCTATAAAAATCATAAACCTCGCAATGAACTCCCTTCCACTCAGCTATCAACCACAAACATCCATACATCAGCTCTCTCAGTTTCTTGATAAAATCCCAATCTCCTCACAGAATTGAACGACTCCCATTCTCTACATTCGACTGTGGATGCTTAGTTATGGTGGAAATAAAGTAATAAGAAACAAAGGCCAACACATGAATGAATAGCAAACATACCCTATATACTTAGCTGTGTCTGATATAGAACCATCAAGTGTGTAAATTAGATCCAATAAAGCTTGCATGCCCTGCCAAACAGGTAATTTGGGTTATCACCTTCATATCCTTCTCTTATATCAAGAAAATCAAATTATAAACACACACCCACATGTAAACAGAAACATAGACAGAAAGAAAATAGAGAGTAACCGGAAGAAATTTAGAATTGTTAGGACCAATTTGAGGGCCACATCCCGGTGGCCTGATAGTGGACTTCAGAGGGAGAATTTGGAGAAGCTCTGGCGGAGGCGAATAATCTTCAAGATCCACAGGGTTCCTGACTGAGCTCAATACAACAACGCATGGCATATATCATTCATCAGGAGAACCAACCTTACGGAAAATGAAATTAAAAAACAAACAAGCATGTACAATCCAGCCACCTTTTAGGGCCAATTGAGCGCGTAGGCGAGCTAAAGCACTCGCTCGATTCTTATGCTGTGATCGATCCTCGACAGCCTTGGAAATAAAGGGCCAAAGATTAACTTGAGAGCTAAGAAGCTGAAGTATATAATTGAACTTGATTATATTTATCAGACAAATATAAACCTGAGCAGTGATACCAGTGGGAATGTGCTTCAAACGGACAGCGGACTCGCGCTTGTTGCGGTGCTGACCACCGGGACCTGAGGCCTTAAACGTGTCCATTTCGCACTGTCTCATCAGCTCTTCGTCGGACAAAACCAAATACTCTTTTCCTTTCCATACTGAATTTGCGCTGCTAGAGCTGCAATTGGAACGCAGTGAGTTGGAGAAGAAAGAGCCCTCGAATTGGTGAATTCGAAATGTACAGCCAATCCTTCCCCATCTACCGTTGCTCGCTATTGGAACAGGAATACTAAGAATCTTAGCGGATTTCCAGAGCATATTTGCGGTTGCCATTTTCGCAATTCACAGAACGAATTTCTCCTATTGGGTTTTGTTTTTTCACAACGATAATGTGGTTTTCAAAATTGGGTCGTTTTTAATCATGGTTATGAACAAGTTGTGGCTTGAAGTCACCGATGTGGAAAATCATGGCTTCCTGCTACGAGAGATATGCTATGGACTCCCGATTTTTCATGTTGCAGCTGTGGGTTTTCGATCAAAATGAAAGAATCGCAGAATTTGGGCGAGAAACACCCTGATAACGGAAATTAGTACATAAATAGTTAGAAATCGGCCGCAACTCCCAAAGGTTGAAATTTATTGAGAGACAATAAACCTCATAAAGGAGTAAATATTTGAATTCTTAGTCACATTTTAAATCAATTTTACATTTTCAAAATAAGGTTATATAAATTTTTGTCTGATTGAAAATATTTTAGTTGTCTAGTAAAGAGCCTATTGGCAATGTCAATCGCATGATGGCTTGTGTTCATGATATCATGTGGACAAACGGCGCCCAAGAACGAGTGTTTGTGTGTGGTGCTCAAATTTAAAGGTTAAAGGCTACGAATTTTGGGTCAACCTTTATGCAGTATTACCCTCTTATTGGGTAAAGCGTTTTAGACTTCCTTAGCTCTCGACTCCTTTGTAAACTTTCCTCTTATCTCAACAAAGCTAAAGGAATAATATTTAAGGATATCGAGAATAAAGACTTAAGTTTGAATTTCCCTAAAGCGTTAAAAAACTTGCACGTTAATGAATTGCTCCAAATTCTCCTTGTCCAAAGCTCAAACGTCTTTGTGGTTTTTTTTTTGCAAGTTTGCTCCTTCAGCTCCATGTTTCATGAACCTCAAAGGACCGACATTATTTTTCAGACATTAGAGGTAAGAATTTTGGCGCGTCATCTTAATTCAAACGAAGAAAATGATGGTGTGGTCGATTAAACTAAATCGACCATGCTAAGGTTCAACCGAACCCAATCTTGATTTTTCTTAAATTTAACTCTTTTAATGGCTAGTTCTTTAAAAAATACACATATATATATATATATACTAATGATTCTTGGAACTGGACTCACTAAAGGACCTAGCCAAGGAAATTTGAAGAAAGTTGATCTTGGAAAGAACTTGAATCGAGCCCTCGAACGCACTCGAACATGTAAATAGCCGGTTTAATTTTTTTTCTCAATAATTACTAAATAACCTAAATGAAGTTTTACTTGGGATTAAGATCTACTTAAATGAACAATTAAAACGTATATGGAGTAATTTAAGAAAATGTCCCACCTAATGACATCTATTATGCACGAAAATTTGAATTATGGCTTAATATCATGTAATAATGATAATGATACATGTTGAATTTGGAGGACATACGGTTTAAAGCACAGACTAACAGGTAAAATGACCAAAATGTCTCTGATATGTCCTTTGATGTGTTTATGGTCTAAATGAACCCCAAATGACTCAAAATCTACGTTGGACCAATTTATAAGGTTATGAATGAAAATGCACGATAAAGACATAAACCAAAGTTACGGTGGAAAATGACAAAATTGTCCTAATAAACAATTTAAGGGAGGTTATGATTCTATAACTGCAAATGACATGAAACCTTGTTTAACACCTAATTATGACATTTAAAATGATTTAGGTACATGATTATGACACGACTTATGTAACGAGCTAAAGCTGGGCTCTCACATCGATTGGAAAGGGGAACGACTAAAGTTGGGTTCCCATATCGGTTAGTGAGCGGAATGAAACATTTCTTGTAAGATAGTGGTTTTAAAATTGGGAGGATTCCTTATAAGACTGGTTTNTTTTTTTTTGCAAGTTTGCTCCTTCAGCTCCATGTTTCATGAACCTCAAAGGACCGACATTATTTTTCAGACATTAGAGGTAAGAATTTTGGCGCGTCATCTTAATTCAAACGAAGAAAATGATGGTGTGGTCGATTAAACTAAATCGACCATGCTAAGGTTCAACCGAACCCAATCTTGATTTTTCTTAAATTTAACTCTTTTAATGGCTAGTTCTTTAAAAAATACACATATATATATATATATACTAATGATTCTTGGAACTGGACTCACTAAAGGACCTAGCCAAGGAAATTTGAAGAAAGTTGATCTTGGAAAGAACTTGAATCGAGCCCTCGAACGCACTCGAACATGTAAATAGCCGGTTTAATTTTTTTTCTCAATAATTACTAAATAACCTAAATGAAGTTTTACTTGGGATTAAGATCTACTTAAATGAACAATTAAAACGTATATGGAGTAATTTAAGAAAATGTCCCACCTAATGACATCTATTATGCACGAAAATTTGAATTATGGCTTAATATCATGTAATAATGATAATGATACATGTTGAATTTGGAGGACATACGGTTTAAAGCACAGACTAACAGGTAAAATGACCAAAATGTCTCTGATATGTCCTTTGATGTGTTTATGGTCTAAATGAACCCCAAATGACTCAAAATCTACGTTGGACCAATTTATAAGGTTATGAATGAAAATGCACGATAAAGACATAAACCAAAGTTACGGTGGAAAATGACAAAATTGNTCGTAAAGAGCCTATTGGCAATGTCGATCTCATGATGGCTTGTGTTCATGATATATTGTGGGCAAACAGCGCCCAAGATCGAGAGTTTGTGTGTGGTGCTCAAATTTAAAGGTTAAAAGGCTATGTGCAGAATTACCCTCTTATTGAGTAAAGCGTTTTAGACTTCCTTAGCTCTCGACTCCTTTGTAAAGATTCCTCTTATTTCAACAAACCTAAAGGAATAATATTTAAGGACGTTGAAAATAAAGACTTAAGTTTGAATTTCCCTAAATCGTTAAAAAAAACTTACACGTTAATGAGAATTGCTCCAAATTCTCCTTGTCCAAAGCTCAAACGTCTTTGTGGTTTTTTTTTTGCAAGTTTGCTCCTTCAGCTCCATGTTTCATGAACCTCAAAGGACCGACATTATTTTTCAGACATTAGAGGTAAGAATTTTGGCGCGTCATCTTAATTCAAACGAAGAAAATGATGGTGTGGTCGATTAAACTAAATCGACCATGCTAAGGTTCAACCGAACCCAATCTTGATTTTTCTTAAATTTAACTCTTTTAATGGCTAGTTCTTTAAAAAATACACATATATATATATATATACTAATGATTCTTGGAACTGGACTCACTAAAGGACCTAGCCAAGGAAATTTGAAGAAAGTTGATCTTGGAAAGAACTTGAATCGAGCCCTCGAACGCACTCGAACATGTAAATAGCCGGTTTAATTTTTTTTCTCAATAATTACTAAATAACCTAAATGAAGTTTTACTTGGGATTAAGATCTACTTAAATGAACAATTAAAACGTATATGGAGTAATTTAAGAAAATGTCCCACCTAATGACATCTAGTATGCACGAAAATTTGAATTATGGCTTAATATCATGGAATAATGATAATGATACATGTTGAATCTGAAGGACATACGAACATGTTTAAAGCATAGACTAACAGGTAAAATGACCAAAATGTCTCTGATATGTCCTTTGATGTTTTATGGTCTAAATGAACCCAAATGACTCAAAATCTACGTCAGACCAATTTATAAGGTTATGAATGAAAATGCACGATCAAGACATAAACCAAAGTTACGGTGGAAAATGACAAAATTGTCCTAATAAACAATTTAAGGGAGGTTATGATTCTATAACTGCAAATGACATGAAACCTTGTTTAACACCTAATTATGACATTTAAAATGATTTAGGTACATGATTATGACACGACTTATGTAACGAGCTAAAGCTGGGCTCTCACATCGATTGGAAAGGGGAACGACTAAAGTTGGGCTCCCATATCGATTAGTGAGCGGAATGAAACATTCCTTATAAGATAGTGGTTTTAAAATTGGGAGGATTCCTTATAGGACTGGTTTTAAAATTGTGAGGCGGAACGACGATACGTAACGACTAAAGTTGCTCGGTTGTTACATTGTGAGGTCCCATATGTAACGGGCTAAAGGTGGGCTGATATGTAACGGGCAAAAATACATATTACTATTAAATAAATAAATAAATAAATAAATAAATAAAAGAAAATAAAAAGAAAAGAAAAGAAAAGAAAGTTCATGTGAACGATAATGGAAACAAAACGATGAAAAAAAGAAAAGAAAAGATACGTGTATGTGTTTGGGTCACCCAAAACATGATCGATCCCATTTGGTTTGCAGC
>NC_036639.1:8670837-8735930 GCF_002806865.2 Cucurbita pepo subsp. pepo | reverse complement strand
CTAGTCATCCAAAAGGGTTTCATGGGGGGAGAACGGATCAGTGGTCAGCACATTGGAGCTGGGTGAGAAAACACATTAAAGAAAGGGAAATATTATACTAGACAACAGTGAAAGGAAAAATAGTACAAGAGAAGTGTTACATTACATCATCCCCTTCAGCTGAACGGGCTTTTAGGTGGACTATTACCTGATATGCATTTGGTAGAGACTTCATCATAATATCTTCTGGTATATTTGAGTCAATCTTGAAATAATGAACTTAACTCATGATCATAGAATTAGGAGTTACATTACGATCAATCCAACTATTCAAGATAATTACAAAAATTTATCCATACCAATAATGCAAAGAAACTCACACTCCTAAATGATCTCTAAGATGAAAAAGAACTCCCAACCAACTTCTAAATGCAATTTTTGATGTAAAAGAAAGATGCCTCTTGAATGCAGTTTATGTAACGACCCGACTTTCCGCACACGTATCGGCCAGAATTTCAGTTCACAATCCACTGAATGTTATTCATATCTCTCGCAAACTCTGTCTTCTGCAATAATTTCAATTTTTTTTTTTTTTTTCAAGTTTCAATCCATCTTCAGCAATGGTTTTTCCTCTCACAAGTGATATCATGGATTTTTTTGCATAGATTGATTGGGAGAGATGTGTGAGAGATGGAGAAGAAGAAAATCCAACATGATGGTAACACTAGAGTTTGAAGAGGAGAATTAAAATGTAATTTTCACCCTCAATGACACATGCAAAATCCTAGTTTTCTTCTTTTTCAAGTCGGAGGATATAAGGTTTTCCTTTGGGGTTGAGAAAAGTACGTTATTTTGCAACTTTTAAGGGTTTAAAGTCATTTTACTTGTAGATGATAGCAGAATTTCAGTTTTTTTTTTTTTAATTCTTTAAGGATTGGGTAAAAAATCTTTATCTATTCTAAATAAGGTTATTTTTAATAACTCTCATATCAAAACCTCCCCACAGCCATTGTCCTCTGAATAATAACAATAACAATAAATGGACAAATAAACTAGCGAGTAGCAAGCAGCACAGATAAAATTTGTTCATATAAATGGGGATAAGAGTAACGGGACCACATTCAGGCTTCGTTTGG
Organism: Cucurbita pepo subsp. pepo; assembly: GCF_002806865.2. Classification (NCBI taxonomy): domain Eukaryota; kingdom Viridiplantae; phylum Streptophyta; class Magnoliopsida; order Cucurbitales; family Cucurbitaceae; genus Cucurbita; species Cucurbita pepo. The sequence continues at coordinate 8,734,815 of NC_036639.1, read as the reverse complement.
TTGCAGGTGCATGTGAATTTGCAGCAAATAATTCAAAAAAAGAGGAACCGTTTTGTCAGATACAGCAACAGAGCTGGTAGGTTTTTTGGTCTCAGTAAGAATCCATCTGCTAGTGCAGCAGTGATTTCTGCAACGTCCTCAGCATCTGTGGGCGTTGGGGCTGCTCTGGAGGTGCAAGAAATACGGGAGAGATCCAACAAGTGGCAATGGAACCAGTACTCCATAAACTATTTCGTTTCACATTATCAACCTTCTCAACAGCAACATCAATCAAGTGTAGATCCTCCTGTCGTCCTTTTAGTTCATGGATTTGGAGCTTCTATTCCTCATTGGCGCAGGTTCATATTTTTCTCTCCAACTTATTTACTTTTAAACATTAAATAGATGTTATATATTTCTCACATATCTGGCACTCAATATTAAAGGATTGCTTTAAGTAGTGGCACCCAATTTAATCATTCTGAAGGGGACTATTTGTACATCGATAAAAGAAAAGAAAAAAGTGATTAAGGGGTTTGTCCCTAATGGACCAAGTGGTCTAATTTTTGGGTTGGCAGATGAGTCAAGAACAGGTTGTTGGTGGTGATTGTGTTCCAGAAGCTGACAGATTCTTTGAGCTCGATCAGAATGGGAATTCAATCCTTCATTTTCGTTTCTAGGCGAGGAGGATGTGGGGTCCAATCCTTCAATCGTTAATTACTCAGAAAATGAGTCTTGGCGACAAAGAATTTGGATGTTGAATTTGGAGCCTTTGTTAAATGAGGAGAGTGAGGCTTTTTAAATTTGTTGCTCGGACAGTAGTCTGAGTGAGGTTGTTGTGGCTAGTTGCTGGAAGTTCGTTGTTCGAATAAGCCTTTAAGAATAGTCAATGTTTCTTTTAAACAGCCGGTGTTGGGTACTTTTGGTCCTCCATCTATGGTGGTTGCGTTCCCTTCTTTGATCGTAGAGGTGCAATAGGAGTGTCCAATCGCTGAGGGTCTATATCATTCATTTATCAAGGGAAATTCTGTTGGGATGGCAAACCAGGTACGTTGTCCTTTTGTTCTTTATCCTTCCATGATGAGATTGGGTGGAGGGAGGGGGTTATCTTGTTCTGGTGACATGTTGTATTCTTCATCATTCCCTTTAGGCATGCCCTTTGGTGGGGTTAGTTGGGTTTTGCCCCCACCGCAATGTCTCTTGTGTTTGTTAACTCCTCTCCTATCCTTTTTCTGGAAGTGCCATGTTTCACCTGATCTTTGTCTTGTTTGGAGACCAAGTCTTCGCTTTTTTCTTCTTTCTCTTATGTCTTAAGTAGTGGGGCCAAGGGGGGTGGTCTTCCGTTTAGTGGTGGGCTGTGTGGGAGATCCTTTACTAATACCAACAGGAACCAGTACAACATTCCTCATGTGCATTGCCCAAAGTATTGATGGAGATGCATTCAAGAACCTGACCAAAAAGATTCGTTCCTTTTTTTTTTTTTAATACTAACATGCTAATCCCAAAATCATATTTGGCATGAAGAAGCGAGCATTTAGCAGATAGTGCATGAAGTCAACTCAAGTTTTTCAAGCCAAAAGAGTTATCTAAGATGAATAAAGATGAAGAAGAAACGGCTTCCAGACTAAGCTTCTATCGTGAAAAACTCATTGTTTGAAAGAATTGTTCAAAAGAAGGAAAGGGAAGAACTTCTTGCCCAAGCTACAACTACATAACTCCATATTTTCGAGAGAAACACCATCCAACATAAATGAAACCTTATAGAACAAATAAAAAAATGAAGAAAAGAGAACTCACTTGTGAATTGGGTCTAGAGAAAGAGATAAAAGGAAGCCAGCAGATGGAATGTTGTGCATTCTATATGTTTTCTCTCTTGGTAACCCATGGATTGTTGAACTGAAACAAGAACGAGGGTAACCATTTCTGACTAAATTGACTAAATTAGTTATTGATAATGTTACATAATTAATTTAAATTTTGATTGTTGGATTGTGAATCATTGATTAACTAATACTTAGTATCATCAAATTATAGTTAGCACTACTTTCAGATTCCAAATCTTNTAAATTTTCATTTCAAATCTTTTCTTTCTTCTTTCCTCTTTCCTTTTTTATTTACCTGTTAATTTTTTGTTCCGATTCTTCTCTTTTACTCTCCCCATAGTCCAATAAACTCTGGCGATTTGTTGTGCTATACGAGTGAAAACCTTTCGTCCGTGTAGTGGATTGTCATTGGATCGCTTTATTCACAGAGAAGCCCAGTGATCTTCTGGCTCATACATCAAACAGTCAGCATGCCTTTATTCAGAGATTTGTTGTTCTTGACATGCATGTCCCCAGGTCCTGATGTTTTATTTGGAGATTTCTTCAGGAATATTAGCGCATTGTCTCAATACTCGACTGTCTATGCCATCGACCTTCTTGGCTTTGGTGCATCTGATAAGCCTGCCGGCTTTGCATATACCATGGAAACATGGGCTGATGTATGTTTAAATGGAAGCTTCAATTTGGTATTTAGTTGTATTAGTTAATGACCAGTTATTGATCAACGGGAACTCGCTAATGTTGCCCCTTTCTTTGCTGACAGTTGATATTGGATTTTGTGAAAGACATCATTAAGAGACCAACTGTGCTAGTGGGTAACTCAGTGGGAAGCCTTGCTTGTGTGATTGCTGCTTCAGGTGTGTGAAGCCAACATTTACAAATACAAGTCTTTAGAAAGTAGTCTCAATTTGTGAAGGTGATATAGATATGTTTTCCTATGAGATCAGATTCTAGTCGCAATCTAGTTCGAGGACTTGTGCTCTTAAACTGTGCTGGTGGCATGAACAATAAAGCAATTGTTGACGATTGGAGGATCAAACTGTTATTACCTTTGCTTTGGCTGGTCGATTTCTTATTGAACCAACGGAGAATTGCTTCAGCTCTGTTTGAGCGTGTGAAGAAGAGGTATTGGTTTACTTATAGTCAACTCTTCCTTTTCATGTTGCTAAATGGAGGATAAAATTAGAGAAGGTATAATATTTCTCTGCAGAGATAGCTTGAGGAACATTTTGTCTTCCGTATATGGAAACAAGGAAAATGTGGATGAAGATCTGATAGATGTAGGCTTTCTTTCTTCCCAACTTACCTCTCTTCTTCCTCTGAGTAATGTTATTCTAATCTTGTTTGAACTGATAAATATAGATAATATTAGAACCAGCCAATGACGAAGGGGCACTTGATGCATTCGTTTCGATCGTAACGGGGCCACCAGGGCCGAGCCCTGTGCAACTAATGCCAAAAATTTCCGTGCCTGTTTTGATTTTATGGGGAGATGAAGATCCATTCACGCCACTTGATGGTCCTGTTGGGAAGTACTTCTCCAAGTTATCTATGGAAGCTCCAAATGTCAGTCTTTGTGTGTTGAAAGGCGTAGGACATTGCCCTCATGATGATAGGCCTGAATTAGTGCATGAAAAGCTCCTTCCATGGCTGGCTCAGCTTCATGCTTTATAACAAGTTTTTCCGCGTCCACAAGATCATATAGGTGTATCTCTGTTTGTATAGCCAAATCCCAGCTTTTTCTGCAACCAAGTTGGTTTATCATTCAAAATGTCAGTCATAGTTTGATATTATTTAATTGTTGTAAAGGGAAAAATTCGCAATTCTTAGGTCAAACAATTGCCAATGATTATGTCTTTTGTACCACATATTCTCACTAAATAGATGATTGCCTGTAATATAGTACCTTTGGCTTTGCATGTTTGTATATGGGCAAATGTAGTATGGTTCCTTCGGCTTTGCATGGTTGTCTAATGGGTAAATAGTGTTGTTTCATTATGTTTGGAAAATTATAGAAAATAAGCCCAAAACGTTCCATGAATTAAGTTTTTTTTTATACCTCATTAGGAGTAAAAGAAAGGGAGTAAAGCGATGCCTTGCGCCCTTATTTATTTAATGGTTGGTGAGTGTTTGGGCCTTAATAGACTTCACATTACAACCCCTAAAAGATTTTATTATAATGGTTAAATGATAAGTTGAGTGATTATATTATTTAGTCAAAGAGTATCAGGTACAAAAATTATAATTATGGACTAGTTGTCATTTAAATTTGTAGAAGATGGGTGTGCCAGATTGTTTTATAGTACTGCATGTTCTAAGTTTGATCCTATGTGTGGTTAGAAATATATTTTAACTCTATCTCAAATAAAAAAATATAAAAAGAAATATTTTTTAATAGTTTGTCTCACCACTTATGTATGGACATCATTGCAAAACATTAACTATATGGTAATCACTATCCACTTTATTGATTTCGAATTGAATTTCATAAAAAAATTCTTAATTTTTGCCAAGTTGCTAACCATAGGAAAGACATTATTAACAAGATTACTGAGAGTTGTTTATTGGAATGGGGGATCGATAAGGTTTTCTCTATTACAGTTGATAATGAGAAATATCACACCTGAGGTGCTGTGCCTACGTAATTAACTTGATTGTGAATGAAAAGCTTAAGGAAATGCATGACTCTATGTCTAATGTCCGCAATACATGATGTTAGATCATCGTGAGAGTAACCATGAAGCTTTACCTGTAATATTTATTTTGGTCCGTAGAATTGTAAGTTTGCATATTTATTATTGAGAATTTATTTATAGAATTTATAAAATAGGATGCTTGAAATTGTTATGGTTGATTTCTTGTTTTAATTGAGATAAAAGTATTTGCATCACAAGCATACTTTAATTGTAATTTGAATCCATGGCTAAAATATTATTTATTTCCATATGATTTCAATTTAGTTCTCCTTTCAAATATATGAACTTAGTTCATGAAGAAAACACACAATGTGAAGGTTCTTTTAAAAAAAAGAAAATATTATAAGAAGAATGCAAATACACATTATCAGAACCCAATTTTGAACTTTACTAAAAAAATATAAAAATTAAATTTCAATAGAATCAAACTAAAAGCATTAACCTAAATTAATTGTTTACAAAAAAAGTACATTAATTTGTCTAAATGGGTCGACCATTATAATTAGACCTTCTATTAATTTAACATATGTTCATCATATTTTTGTTCTATATCATCGTCATAAGTTAACAATAAACATAAAACCATTAGCACAAGTGAAAATCTTCAAAAAAGAATGCCTTACATCATTCTCTTTCTAAATTGGTGTCCACTAGATAAGAAAGAAAACGAATCACAAAGTCACTTGTTTATGCAATGCACATATACACGATTCTTAATATATTCAGAGGACATGTCACATTTCCTAGGGTAAAGGATTTTTGCATATGGCTTAACGTACCACCCTTTTAAGAACGCAAAACCCCTATTATGGAAAAACCTCATCATGGCTTTCTTTTGGAATATGTGGAAAGAAAAAAAATAAGAGAATATTTGCAGAAACGATACAGACCTATGGTGTAAACTGTCTAATATTTTTACTTCCTACAGTTATACCTCCCTCGTTACAAATTGGGAAGGTCTTTTGTAATCATGGATTATACATCCCTCTGTAAATTTCACTTATCAATGAAATTGTCTCAAAAAAAAAAAAAAAAAAAACTTGGGTCTATACAAATGGAGAAAGAGTTGATATAAAGTTCTTCCATCATTTCATGTCAAACCAAATGTGTACAAAATAACATTTTGTGTTTTCTTCATGAACTAAGTTATTAACGACCAAAGAATCAAATACTTTACAACCAGAAACTCCAGAGGCATAGATCCATAAAATATTAGAACCCCTCTGGGCACAGTGTTACTGCACATTTATCTGAGTAGAACTTTACATCTTTTTCGTTTTTATTTTCTCCTGAGACCAAATGAGCAAAAATTCCTCTATTTGTGTCTTAACCAATGAATGTCCCTACTAAGTTGGTACTAGAATGTCACCTTCATAAAACTTCCAAGAACCATCCTGATGCCTCTTTACCACGTAACGAACTTTATAGTTGCTGCAAGCGACCAAGGATGAACAAGAGTTTTTAGTGACAGAAAAAGAGAAAACAATGAAAACATGAATATTGCTAGTCGTTCAGATAGACCTATAAAACACAGCAGAAAAAAAGTGAAAATTGAAAACGAATCCAACCAAGGTGGAATGATTGTCACTATTACCTGAGGCCTATAAAAGTTAAAACCAATCAACTATATCAATTAAAAGAGATGACAAGTGAAGGTTGCAATTCCATTCAATGGGGCAAAAACATGTTTGAATCCCCTTCTCTTTACTATTTTTTATCTCTACTTTTCAACAACACAACATTTCCAGACTGAGCTTTTTCCATTTGAAAACCTTTTTACTTAAGACCGCACGCACGCACGTTTCAGTCGATCAAAAGCCAAAAACCCTTTATTCTCTCAACTGATGCAGCTAGTCATCCAAAAGGGTTTCATACGCCAAATTTCAAAATTATAAATGCCTAACCTTTTCTGAAAAGGTGATGAAGAAACTGGCAAGCTTTCTAGAGGAGGAAGATTAACCTTATCCGATTCCATTTTTCCAAGTCTAACTTGACAAATTTATTTTGACACTTTTTGTATTCCTATGATTGAGAAACATATAAGATTTTCTATGGGAGGGCAACGAAGATGGCAAGCCGAAACGTCTTGTCGGATAAAATCTGGTTATAAAAATAACGACAGATGGTGGACTCTGAATTGTGGCTTGAAGGCCAAGAATTCAGCTCTTCCTTTTTTTTTTTCATGAGAAAATTCTGCTCTTCTTGCAAAATAGGGATGGAGATTTTCCACGAGTCATCCACTCTCTGGCAGTAGGTAATTGCAAGTATCCATGGTTTTGATTCTTTCCGAAGGCATACTATTGGTAAGAGAAATATATTGTTACCACAACCCTTGGGTCAACATTTCTAATCTTTGTAAATTGGCCAAACATCTGTCTTTCCAGAATTGGTAATGGTAATCGAATTCAAGTTTCGCATGATGAGTGATGTTGGAATTCTACTCTAGAGTCAAGGTTTCCTTGTCTTTTAATGTGGTTTCTACACCTGGTTGTCCGGTTACAGAATGATGGGATGCTGCAAATTGTTCTTGGAAGATCATACCTTGTTGCAATTTGAAGGATGATGAATTCAAAGAATTGTAAGGGAGGACGAAAATCTTCGGAAAATTGCCCCTTTCAGGCTTTTATTCTGTTAAATATATGACCAATCATTTTCCTACATCTTCTTGCAATTTGAAAGACAAAAAGCCCCAAGAAGGTCAATGTTTTAGTGTGGATTATGCTATATAAAGGGCAGAATGCAGTAGAATTTTTACAAAAGAAGCTGTCTTGTTTTTTGTTACAGCCCTCAATTTGTGCTCTCTGTTTTAAGGCTTTCGAGGATCAAAGTCACATCTTTAACTGTTCTTATGTGTTCAATTGTTGGTATCTCTTTTTCCAACAATTCAATATCCAGTGGCACGATTATTATGGGTCAATGCTATTAAAACTACTATTTATGAGGTTTGGTTCAAGCACATAGATAAATTCATATTTGGAGCCAGAAGTTCAACCTAGCTAAGTTTAACGCCTCTAAAAAAGAATCTCAGTCACACTCTTTTTTATTTGGTGGTTTGGTGGGTGGAGAGACAAAACACTCTATTTTTCTGAAAAAACACTTTTCTATTACTTCTGTTTTATGTCTTTTTCTCTGCATCAACAATCTATTATAAGCATTCACATGCAATTCTAAAACTGATAATAAAAACTAACTATAGCCATAAAAACGCCATTATCTCCTATAATAACTCTTGGCCTTTTATCTACTAGACTCTTGGCCTATCACATTTCCACCGGCTTCTGAATTTAAAACCCACTAAAGAAAATAACATTCATGTTTATTCAACAAAACTTCCACATAAACTTAAATGCTTCTACCGTCCGTCATGCCAATCATCTTCCTGTATTTGTCAAAAAATACTTTCGGTAGCAATTTGGTAAAAATATCCGCAACTTGATCCTGATTTGCCACATGCAGTAATTCCACACTTCCTTCCTTCATGATCTCGGATAAAGTGAAAACGAACGACAATATGTTGGTTCACTGGGTTATTTGCCAACTCAATTACTGATTTGTTGTCAATTTGAATCACGGTTGCACCTAGTTGCTTTAGCTCCATCTTCCTCAACAAATCTCTAAGCCATACCGCGTGACATACACACCAAGATGCTGCCACATATTCAGCTTCACACGTCGAAGCGTCACGATCGGTTGTTTCTTTGAAAGCCAAGAAAATATTGTGTTGCCCATAAAGAATACATAACCCGATGTACTTTTCCGATCGTCTATGTCTCCGCACCAATCGCTGTCAGAGTAACCAACCAACTTGTAATCTTCTACTTTCGAGTAGAACAACCCAAGTGACACCGTTCCTTGGATGAACCGTAGGACTCGCTTCAACGCCTTCCAATGTGAATAAATCGGCTCCTCCATGAACCGACTTATAATGCCGACACTTAATGAAAGATCTAGCCTTGTGCATGATAGCGAAGGCTTCCTACCAAACTACGGTACCTATTTGCATCTACTTGTTCTCCTTCATCGTACTTTGAGAGTTTTGCACCTGATTCCATTGGTATTGATACCGGGATGCAATTTGCCATCTTGTACTTCTTCAAAATCATTTTTTTGCATATGTATCCTGTGATATAAAAATACCCGTCTCTCCTTGTTTAACCTCAAAACCAAAGAAAAACTTCAACAAGCCCAAATCTGTCATCTCATATTCTCGTGTCATTGTGCCCTTAAACTCTTCAATCATCTCATCATTGTAACCCAGAAAAATGAGGTCATCGACAGAAAGAGCAACAAATATCACATTACCTCCATTCTTCTTTGTGTAAAGTGCATGCTCTTAGGGACATTGCATGTACCCGTTCTCCTTGAAATATGAATCGATACGAGTATTCCATGCTCGAGGTGCTTGCTTCAACCCGTAAAGCGCCTTCTTCAATTTTAGTACCTTCTTATCTTCTCCAATTTTCATGTACACGGGTGGTTGTTCGATGTATACTTCTTCTTCAAGCACACCATTCAAGAATGTTGACTTGACATCCATTTGAAAAATCGGCCATTTGAATTGAGCCGCTTGGGAAATGAGAAATTGGATTGTCTCCATTCTTGCAACGGGAGCAAACACTACGTCATAGTCGGTTCCCGCCTTTTGCTTGTATCCCTTCGCAACAAGTCGCGCCTTGTACCACTCTATCTTGCCTTGAGCATTCATTTTTTTTCTGTTAACTCCCATGTATTTTTGCGATCAATCGCTTTAATCTCCTCATCCATGGCAGTTTGTCACTTCTTGTCTCGCACCGTCTCTTCAAAGCTGATATTTTCAGCATCTGCCAGAAGACATACAAGGTGTACCTCATTTGCTGAAAATATCAGTTTTGAAGAGACGATGTGAGACAAGAAGTGACAAACTGCCATGGATGAGGAGATTAAAGCAATTGATCGCAACAATACATAGGAGTTAACAGAATTACCGGGAGGAAGTCAGTCCATTGGTGTGAAGTGGGTGTTCAAGAAAAAAATGAATGCTCGAGGCAAGATAGAGCGGTACAAGGCGTGACTTGTTGCGAAGGGATACAAGCAAAAGGTGGAAATCGACTATGACGAAGTGTTTGCTCCCGTTGCAAGAATGGAGACAATCCAATTGCTCATTTCCCAAACGGCTCAATTCAAATGACCGATTTTTCAAATGAATGTCAAGTCGGCATTCTTGAATGGTGTGCTTGATGAAGAAGTCTACATTGAACAACCACCCGAGTACATGAAAATTGGAGAAGGTACTAAAATTGAAGAAGGCACTTTACGGGTTGAAGCAAGCACTGCGAGCATGGAATACTCGTATCAATACATATTTCAAGGAGAACGGGTACAAGCAATGTCCCTACAGGCATGCACTTTACGCAAAGAAGAGTGGAGGTAATGTGATATTTGTTGCTCTTTATGTCGATGACCTTATTTTTTTTTTTTTGGTAACAATGATTGGCACAATGACACAAGAATTTGAGATGACAGATTTGGGCTTATTGAAGTTTTTTCTTGGTTTGGAGGTTAAATAAGGAGAGACGGGTATTTTTATATCGCAGGAGACATATGCAAAAGAGATTTTAAAATTGCAACCCGGTATCAATACCAATGGAACCAAGTGCAAAACAACGTACGATGAAGGAGAACGAGTAGATGGAAATAGGTACCGGGGTTTGGTAGGAAGCCTTCACTATCTTACATGCACAAGGCCATATCTTTCATTAAGTGTCGGCATTATAAGTCGGTTCATGGAGGAGCCGATTTATTCACATTGAAAGGCATTAAAGCGAGTGCTATGGTACATCCAAGGAACAGTGTCACTTAGGGTTGTTCTACTCGAAAGCAGAAGATTACAAGTTGGTTGGTTACTCTGACAGCGATTGGTGCGGAGACATAGACGATCGAAAAAGTACATCGAGTTATGTATTCTTTATGGGCAACACAACATTTACTTGGCTTTCAAAAAAACAACCGATCGTGACGCTCACGACGTGTGAAGCTGAATATGTGGGAGCATCTTGCTTGGTGTGTATGTTACGTGATATGGCTTAGAAATTTGTTGAGCAAGATGGAGCTAAAACAACTAGGTGCAACTGTGATTCAAATTGACAACAAATCAGCAATTGAATTGGCAAATAACCCAGTGAACCATGAAAGAAGCAAACACATTGACATTCGTTTTCACTTTATCCGAGATTATGTGAAGGAAGTGTGGAATTGCTGCATGTGGCAAGTCAGGATCAAGTTGCGGATATTTTTACAAAACCGCTACCGAAAGTACTTTTCGACAAATACAAGAAGATGATTGGCATGACAGATGGTAGAAGCATTTAAGTTGATGGGAGAGTTTTGTTGAATAAACATTAAATGTTATTTTCTTGAGTGGGTTTTAAATCCAAAAGCTAGAGGAAGAATGAAAAGTCAAGAGTCTTGTAGATGAAAGGTCAATAGTTGTTATAGGAGATAATGACGTTTTTATGACTATAATTAGTTCTTATTATTTCAGTTTTAGAAGAGCATGTGGCCAATAGTTGTTATAGAGATAATGACGTTTTTATGGCTATAATTAGTTCTTATTATTTCAGTTTTAGAAGAGCATGTGAATGCTTATAAATAGATTGTTTTTTCTAGTGTGAAGATGTAGAGAAAAAGACATAAAACAGAGAAGGAATAGAAAAGTGTTTTTTTTAGAAAAATAGTGTTTTGTCTCCCCTCACCCCTCACTGAAGAAAAAATAGTGTGAATGAGATTGGTTTTGCTTTTTACCTTGTTTCTCTTCCCTTATACCAATGAAAATTTAGTTTCTTGTTGAAAAAATGAAACAAAAAATCTAATCGAGTAGCATAAGAATGTACCTATAATAGTTTGGGTTCTTTGGTTCAGCTTCATTGACAAGCTCAGCTGCTTCCTCTAGATGAACCTCAATTTCTAACGTCGTTGCTCCAAACTTATCTGACAAAGGTTGAGCTCGTAGGACAGACGATTGCAGCAAAACAAATTTCCAATAGCATGATTTAGCTTTTGCAGCATCAGCTAGAGCTTGCCACTGTAAACCAAAAAGAAAGTAACACTATATTAAACACCCATCAACAAAAGATATTGCCAATAAATCTTATTTAAAAAAATTAGCAACTTTTCCACACGCCTCTTTTTCATATGCACGCAGATGTTATTTTCATTAATAAGGCTAAATACATATACTATCGATATTTAAACATAAGAAAATGATTTTTTCTGGGACACTAATGGGGGAGAGGCAGAACTTCATCGACAAAAATGGAGCATAGTCCCAGCTGCTAATTGAAAAGGAAGACCTCAGCCTGAAACATCTAAAGAAACACAATCTAGGTTGCAAAATGGGTTTGGCGATTCCTTCTCGAGTCTGAAGTTCTAAGATGCAAAGTTAAACGGAAAAAAAAAAGAAAAAAAATGGAAACAGAGTAAAGACAGTTCACTAAAAAAGAAGTCACAAGAGTGGCAAGAGCTCGTGGCCATTCATTGGAAATTCGAACTGGAAGCGAAGATAGTTGGTGAAGGCTTTGTCAAGGTTGAGCAAGAAGATGAAAGACACATTCAATTTTTGGAGGATGTATAGTTAGGTCCCTAAAGGAATTAATGTTTTTGAAGCCTTCATCTGATGGTATTATTGACTATGAATCTCACCATTAGTAGTTGTTGAGAGGAAGGCCTCTAACTAGAACAATAAAACCTATATCTTTTCTAAACATGAGAATAGTATAATCAAAAGCTACAGATACTTGCAGTCTAATTTTGTAAGATGAGGGCGTACATCTTGAACAAAATAAGTACAACCAAATATTTTTGACAAAATAGGGAACCAAGGTTTTATTTGAAATAGAATATGATAAGGAATGTCATCCTAAAAAAACAAATGAAGACGTGATTAATCAAGAAGCAAGCCATGAAATTGCATCAACCCAAAACTGCTTTGGAACATGCATGTGAAAGGATAATGCTCTTGCCGTTTCAAGGAATTGTCTATTCTTTCGTTCATAAACTCTATTTTGGGATGGAGTATTGACACAAGATGATTGACGAAGAATTTCATGCTTACACAAGTACGACCTAAGTGCTTTAGAACAATACCTACCAGCATATTCGCTTCTCAAAACTGGAAGGGAAACATTAAACGGACTTCTCATTTAGTATGAAAATTACAAAGGTCAGGAAGTAACCAAGAACAAATCTTCATCAAATAAAATCAAGTCACATGAGAGTAGTTATAAACTGAGATACGAAATATCGAAATTTAGATTTGGATAAAACTGGACAAGGACCCAAATATTGAAATGAACTAATTCAAAGGCAACACACTTCATAATTCTCCCCATGAGCAACAAACCTAAGTGGTTGCTCCATATACGCTTTCTCCTAAAGATTGCCATAGAGAGACATTTTTAATGTCAATCCAGCGAACCATAGATGGATCGAGTCCTCAAATTAACCACATTAGATATCACTGCAATCTCTTGTTGGACCATTGGTCAATCACGGGTGTAGAAACACAAAATCTAATCAAAATCCACAGAGTCAAAACCTAAAGACTACACAAACTCTGAAAAATAGATCTGAAAGAGTTCCTAATAAAATATAGGCGTACATGGAAGCCCTAAACCAACAATAGTAAACTTATAGTTAAGGATAAAAGACTACCAAGCTGCAATGTTCACACATACTGTAACAGTTTTCTCACATTGACGTCTGTTGCTATTCCAAAAAAACGTTTTCCTTATTACTTTTATTTTTCTTCACAGATATTTAGTATTTTTTTTCATTGTTAGCTGACTTCAATGGTTGACATTAGTCTTTTTCTTGATTACGTATGTAGTTAGTAAAGTTTCAGTTTCTCATGTACAAGAAATATTGATCCTTAGATTGTGATGAAAGCAGCTCAAATTTCAATACTCTTTACCTGGAAAAGCATTGTTCCATCGAGAATTTCGGGAAGTCTATATATTTCATAGTTAGGTCCCAGAGCTTCAGCTTTGATCTTTTGCCATTGGTTCACAAGTGCTTCAGCTTCTTCAATCGACATCAGCTTGAGTGGAGCTGTAATTGCAGATAATAATGGCACATCACTTCTGCCTGATAAAATCCTCCCCTTCCTCATTATCTTCAACAAAAGCTTTTTAAGACTACTAAGATTTGAACTCCTCTTCATATTTGGAGCTATAACATTATCTGTAGACAAAGCCTCATCGCTGAAAAGAGAGCTGGTATTCAGGCTTGTTTTATGTGGGGTCCATGTAGGAACAAGATTCATCTTTATCATCAAGCTCGTTAGCTTGAAGCAAGCAAAACTGATACATCCAACTACAAAAAGAACTTTCATGTTCTTGACAAGACTGCCCCTGACCAGCCATAATTCTGAAATTTTCCATTTGTTTATGCGAAGGTCCCTTTTCAATTGAACTGATGATGAGTTGGCATCAATTGTTTTTTTGTCCGTTCCTAATTGACTTGGCAAGTTAGTAGGTGTTAACCGTCTAACCATGTTCCCAAGATTTTGTGAGGTACTCAAATTAGGAAAGGAGTCCTCAACATCCCTCCACTCTGATACAGAAGAAGAGGATATGGGCCTGTTATTTGTGTGAACTATACTCTGATGAGAATGGTTAATTTTCTTCTTTGCTTCCGTTTTCTTCTCGCTGCGGAAAAATCTAGTCTGCACAAACATAGAAAAACGAAGTTTCCTCTCCCAAGTTCAGTATACTTTTTGATTAAGAGATAAGTGTTAATTCATCTGATCTAATGGTATGAATCTTACCAACGTCAGAGAGCAATCCCGCGTATCTTTAAAGACACCAAGGACAGTATCCTTCAGCCATATTTCCTGTTCAAGTTCAACAGCCTTTTAGAAATGAAAATATTATAAACATCAAGAAAAGCAGATCAAGGACAGTATCCTGGACACGAATTGCACAATATCAGAAAAGTGAATATGCCTCCAAGCTACTATCAAATATTGTGTATGTCAAAAGTTCCCAAAGTTCGTGTTTCAACCACATCAAGTTTGAAACAAACGATTTTTAAGAATAGCTTAACTGTAGCACTTCTATTTCCAACTCAAGTGTATAAACATAGAAAAAAATGAGGTTTCGGGTGCATTGGTCATAGACATAAGCAAACCATTGACAAGTGTAGAAAATCATGCTGTAAATTAGGGCTTTATATTTGGGAATGTTTCCTTGTAGGTTAATTGTATTTGGTCCTCATGGTTTGGAGAAAGTTCAAATTTAGTCCCTAATGATTTAGAAGTTAGAATTGTGCCCTCATGGTTTCAAGACATCTCATAAATCATCCCTATGGTTTGATAAAACCTTCATAAATAGTCCTCATGGTTTGAAGGGAAATCGGTCTACAACACAATACGGTGATCAACCCCCCTTTTGGTTGAAGCCTTTCAGGAAATCCAAACACAGTATCATATTATCATATTCAGTTAACAAATCTCGACCCTCAGATGGTAGCAATCTGTCTCTCATCTTGCTTTGTTTTCCTCTTCATCATTATGTTCATCTGTTTCAAGTCTCGTAACTCAAATAGGATTCCCTGATCAAGCCAACATCTTCAGAATGATTTCAGCTCTCATCAAGGATGGATCGCTGATAACTTGCGAAAACAAGTTATTTGGTACTTGAAACTAACCTATTGAAACCCTCAACGAAATGTCTATGCATCCAAAAGGGCATCCATTCAAGCTTATTATTCATAAACTCAGCATGTGGTATTTAAGCGTTGGAAGTCTGTGCATTTGAACTTCTAAGGTATTTGCTAAATTGTGATAATTGTGCATCAGATACACCAATGAATGCAGCGTCGAATATTTTCAGTTCCTTGCACATGAAAGAACGAAGGAAAATGGAGGAATTTGTGCGAGAACAAAGGTACACCAACGGATGTTGTGCAAGAAAAGCATACACGTGTCGAGCCAAGAAGAATTCCTTACCACAAGGCAAAAGCACTAAACACAAATAGGGAGCCACGTCATACTCAGACAAACTGGCAGAAGATCCTAGCGTTCATAAGGATGCGCGTGAGAGCCATGCTGAGCTTTGTCTATGCATTTCTCCACGAGAAGGGAGAAGGGAGGGGGGGTTTCCTGAGAGTTTGTAGAGAGAAAAGAGGTTTTATTCCTCACCCTCCTATGGAGTCGCCAATGCAGGTCTTCGCTAGAAGGGGAGAACGCAAGAAGTAACATCCCTCCTTGTCGCATTCGAGAGGAAGATCACCATTGATTTATTAACTCCGCCCGTTGTGGGCTCTACAACTACTCTCTCCTCTCTTCCTCACCACACCTCTACCTATCCCTCTCTTCTCCCCTTTCTCTCTCCATTTTTTTAACATGATTTTTTAGTTTTTTTTTTTTATATTTGATTCAAGATATATAAGAAATACAATAGTTTAACTTCTTAAAATTCAACTAAATCAAATGGACAAAAAGAGAAAATTTACCAATGATTGATATGTGTTCTCGGCATTCTTTTTCTCCATTCCTGAATTTGACAATCGAGTAGGCATAGCTGGTTTTGAATTCAAAGTAGACTGATGAAGCTTTTCAAAAACCTCAGAATCACTGCACTGGAAACATAATATCCAACATTTGAATGACTGAAGTCTAAATAATCAAATTTCAGCACTTTCAGACAGGTAAATAACATGGAATTATTTTATCGAAGTGCATATGTAATATTAAAGACAATTTACCTGACCAAGAAGAAAAGCACAAAAAGCCTCCTCAAGTTTCAAATCGACTCCCTCTGATGCTATCAGACATTCACATATAGTTTTTGCTTTTTCAATCTACAAAAGAATAGCATAAGCAATAGTAGTGATTAAAGGAAATATAGAAATCCGCTCTTATGTTTTTAGTGACTGTTATTCAATCATCTTAATGCATAAATATTTTGAGAAAAGTGGTATGCAAATGTGCAAATAACAGAACTTCGCTATTAAGCTATGGGTTGATCAGATGCTCAAATGAAATTACCAAGTCTGTCTGCCTGCTTGAAAATCCAAGGGCAAGATGAGCTTTGAAAGCCATATAGAAGCAATTAAAATCAACCACAACCCTTTGATTCTGTGACTCAATTGATTTCTTGTTCTTTCTTATAAGAGCTAATTCATCCCATGGAAGAAGATCAACCAATTCTGCTGCCATTAGCCTACCAAGAGCTTGGCTTAAGAAGCATGGCCAATCTTGAACCTGACACGATGTTTCCACATCAAGACCTTGTCTCAGCAATTCACGTAATGCTGCAATTGCTCCAGCTCGCCGTTCAGTATTGGTGGGTAAGCTTGGCATTCCCAACAACTCCAGTGTGCAAGCAGGTGCAAGTTCCTCCAAAGATTCTTCAATCTGAAACCAGGACAAGCAAAAAGTCTTTGTTTTGGTTGTTCTTTTATAGGACATAGCAGATCAACCATCTATAAAATTTAGAAAATGTAACATTTTAATCATGAAGTAACAAAAACAATATAGAGGGGAAACAAAAACTTGGAATGCATAATAAAACTAAAATGGTAAGAACATGACATCCCTAAATTATTTTACATCCCAAAACATCTTGAAAATTTACTGGTTACAATCCTACCACACATTTTTCATATGAGAAATATGAAAGATATTTCATTAAGAAAAAATAAAAACTAATTGCATGTTTTTCAATTTTTTAGAAAAGACTGCCAAATTTTCATGAATTTTCGTAAATGCTAATAATGCTATCTGAGGTTGTTTTAAAATGTTGTTTTTTAGTGCAAGTGAACCAGTCCATCGACTCCATTGCACTATTAGGATCTATTGTCAGCACATCGTGTTTAAGGCTTAATCTGTATGTGTATAAGAATACCTGAAATAAAGAATGTAATACAACAATAAAGGACAGTACAACTAAGGTATTTACATTGTCAGCACATCGTGTTTGAGGTTTAATCGGTATGTATAGAAGGTCACAGCTAACTTCCCGTGGGGGCTGACCTTACAGAATTGACCCGCATAGTCACCATAATGGCACATAACACTGTTCATGAGGTACTATGTTGGGAGGGACCTAGCACCACTGGAGGATCGCTAACTAATCTCCAATGGAGTTTGACTTTACAGGATTGACCCTCATAGGCACCATAGTTGGTAGTCTTGGATAAGTCAATTGTTCAACTATACCGAACACATTAGTGTAAATGAGTTAGACTGAATGTTGTCATGATTTCAGTTAAACGTCACGTATGTACCAAAACATGTTAGTGTAAATGAGTTAGAATGTTGCCATGATTTCTGTTAATACCCCATATGTATCAAAACACATTCTTGTAAATTTGTCAAGATCCACATGTATTCAGTATCATAATTTTACATATGATTGCAGCTCCAACCACACCAAAGAGACTACTTATTGAGTATTCGTTAATTCACCCAGGCTTCATGCTTTTTTTTTACCCGAATAACCTAAATGTACGAAGCGAGTGACAAAGGCATTCTTGCTAGCCATGGTGACAACGCAAATCAGGAGTCTCAAGATTACCCTTAGTTTCAGCTATTTCTAGGCATTCGTTTTAACTCCTGTAATTGTCCTAAATACCAATTTTTTATTTAAGAGGATTTGTAATTTTAAAATGATTTTTACAAATTTCACTCGTGGGATCTCAAACTCAAATTTTTTTATTCCATTCCCTTACATATTCCTTTCCCCCTTACCGCGGTTCTTGTGCCCATGATCACCTCAAAGTTAGTAGTAACTTGAGTTTCTCGACCACTGTCAAAGATTAAGTTATTGGTAGCCCCACAGTCTACAAGGATGACGACTTCTTCATGCTTGATTGTTCCTCTCACCTTCACCATTCCCAGGGTAGAAAACTCCACCACCTTGTTCCTCTATCCTTCACCTTCCATTCCGTTGTCAAATAAATCTCCATCCAAATTTCCTTCTACTCAGCACAATTCCTCTGATGCTATTTCGTCACTCAACTAGAAATCTCAATTCCTTGCTTTCACATTTTTTACCTACAAAGAACTTCTCATTGCATTGGTAACACCTTTCTTTTTTTGTGACTACAGTTGTGTATCAGTTAGGCACTTGTAAGACAGTTGCCTACACTGGGTAGGTTGAGGGCTAGCCAATGTTATCGTGAGAATGGGATGCACAACAATCACCATCA
The DNA here is from genome assembly GCF_002806865.2 of Cucurbita pepo subsp. pepo. Lineage (NCBI taxonomy): Eukaryota > Viridiplantae > Streptophyta > Magnoliopsida > Cucurbitales > Cucurbitaceae > Cucurbita > Cucurbita pepo. Next base: position 8,716,127 of record NC_036639.1, on the reverse strand, counting down.
TTAAAGTCTTTGTTAGCATGTTCTTTGTGCTACTCATCAACGTAGTACTAGAATTGTTTGGTTTAAGTAACTTACTTGAGCCCATCCCAAGGCCATATGGGCATGTTCTTATCCTTTGTCACCTTCATCATGGCCTCTAAGCGTAGGGGTTTGAAGCATAGTACTTCAGTACAAATTTCATCCTCCAACCCTTTAGAAACATTTCCTCCATTACTTCCTTGGAAAAATGGTAAAAAGGCCCAAACAATGCATCAAAACATGCCCAAAAGTCAGCAATTGTGCTCTCTTGTCGATTGGCTAGGAAGCAAGAACATATGGAACCTCTTGCGACGGCCAGAAGCAGTTCAATAACCTTCTCTTCAGGTCTCTCTAGTCTTCAAATGGGTTCCTTCTCTCAGCCCAATGGGACCAATGAAGTGCAACTCCAATAAAATTGATTGTTGTTACTGTCTCCTTCTCTGCCTCTGATAACTGATGTATATCAAAACGTCACTTTGCTCAAAAGAGTCAATCATTCAGCTGGTCGCTGTCAAGCACTAATACATCAACCCTTTTGAATTCATGTATGACTATTCGTTATTATTCGATTTTTGTCCTCTCGATTTTTCATCCTTGCACTCCCTTTACTGCTTGTTCATCCCCATTCTGCCTCAAGGGTCTATTTTTTGTCCTAGGTCCCTCTTTATGTAGAGAATTGTGTTCATACTTCAGTAGCTAAAACCTTTTAATTATCATTTGTTGTCTGACGGTGGTCCTCCATACTTGGGAAGAGCCTCCTAATATTTCTATTCATTTTCGCCCATAAATTTTTCTAGCTCTGGGATCTTATCACAAACTGATTACATACTTTTCTTCAACTCTCCATTCGTTCTTCAAGTATGCATTGTGACATGCTCCTCATCTTACCCGGGATGATTTCTCTTATACAACTTTGTAAGGATCCTTCTTACAATGATATAGTTAATCAATAAAGAATGAGATTCCAAGTTTCAACAACCTTTCGAGAGGGTGGGTCTCTCCCTTTTCATATCCAGACTGGTATGACAAACTAACCAACAAAACATGAGCCTCGACAAAAGTACCATCCAAAATATGAATACTAACAACGGGCATTAACTGATGAAGTGAATATTTCCATCTTTGCCCTCCTAACATACACTTCTACAATTAGGGGCCTCACAATTTATATCAGTAAGCTAAAATATTTATTTTCTCTACCAGAATGAAATGGATTCAGAAGGTAGGCAAAAGAATGTATTGTGGATTGATTCAATAAAGACTTTTTTATGAGACATTTGAAGGAAAAAAGTTCGATAATTTTGTAAGATAAAAGCATATTACGGGAAAAGAGATTTTCTTTCATGAAACAAGTGTCAGCTTCATGGCGCATTCTTTCTTTATATTTTTGCAATAGTTCTTTATTTGAAATATGTACTCATGGGAGTCCTTTTGTAATCTAGGTTGAGTTGGTTGTTGTGGGTGGGTTAGGTTGATGGTCTTTTGAAATTTTGTTACTTTGTTCATTTCGGATAAATAGACTTAACTTGGGTTTTACTATTGTAACTTTTCACTTATCAATGAAAAGGTTCTCTTAAAAAAAAAAATTCTTTTGCATTCTTTAACAATATCTTGTACAGACCACGAAAATGTTAGTATTGGCCTATTGGGAGCCTTGGGTGAGCAAAGCAATTAGTAGGTAACCAACTCAAAGTAATGTCAATTTAACCTTTCTCAGTAATGTACCTATCATTTTCAATCTAAAAACACGGATCAAATATGAAATTACGAAGGTACTTATTCTCGCAAAAGATCTACCTCTTTTGTACAATAACAAAACTATTATTCCAAATACAAAAAATACTAATTATGGATAGATAGAGAAGAAGCTGAATATTCCTCCCCTTTTCTTCAATAATGAACATACCATTTTTAATCTATAAACAAGAATACTTGTTCTAAACTTAACAAATACTCGAATGACAAATCCATAATCCAAAGTGAAAACCAATTCTTACACACTGAGCAACAAAGGAGAGAGACCAAAAATGAAAGAAAACTGAAGAGTGAGAGTGACCTTTACATTGCTCGAAATCCCTATTCGTTTTCAAAATTATCAAATTTTATTGCTAAGTATTGTACTTCAGAACTGTTCACTAATTCAACAAAAGTTGGATTTCTTCTCAAGAACACTCTAGATATTATATACACAAGCTAGAAACCCCCAATGGGGAAAGAAAATATACTATCACAGAGAAAAAACGGTGATCGGCCAAGTCAAGGTACAAGAGTCTACATGCATAATAGGCGGAGCATTAAATTTCCTAACAGTTTATTAGAATAAAAAATTGACATAATAAAAGAACTGGACTTTCACCTGAGATAACAATTTTAGTTTCCGAAGAGATGTTTGACCTCTTAGTAGATATTGAGCACGTGCCAGAGCTTCAAAACCTTGAGACACCGTGTTCTTCTCAAAACCAATCTTTGCAATTGCACACTTCAAGAAAGCACCTAATATAAGAATAGGAAGTATAACAAGACTAAAATAAGAATGGGGTGTTCCAGGAGTCTTGGCCTACTGTCCATAACAACATACCTCTGCTAATACCATGGAAAGCAGTATATCGTGCATATAAGGCTTAGCCAATGGACATTGAATAACTGTCTTTCCAATGTCGAGCACTATTTTGGCTTGTCCAACCTAAACAAATAGGGAAGAAATAAAAATTACATTACTCATCTTTCATCTATTTCAATTCGTCTCACTCCAAGATGAATAAAAGGAAAAGATAGAACTCCCTTCAGACTAAAATCAACAAGAAAGTGCTTCAGCTTTTTAAAAATTCAACCAACATTAGCATAAGAAATATTAAAAAGAGGTTGCATGCTTAAGAAACAAGAGAATTAAACTTTAGGCGCAAAAATAAAATTACTCTAAATGCAACCTATAATTTAACAACTGAACCTGGAAATGTTTAAGCNAAAAAAAAAAAAAAAAAAAAAAAAAAAAAAAAAAAAAAAAAAAAAAAAAAAAAAAAAAAAAAAAAAAATAAATAAATAAATAAAAATTAAAAAAAAATTAAAAGGGTATAACATGAATTTCCCGAAAAGGTGAGTACTATGCATGTTGAACTACCTCTTGAAGAAGGCAAAGAGCACCTGGCAACCAAGCCCAAGGAATTCGAATGGAAGACTTAGGTGAGATGTTTTCCTTCATATTACCAGCATAATGTGGTTCAAACAGAAGCTTATCTCTCACATCCATTAAAAGATCCTGCAATATCCCAAAATAACATTATATAAATATGAAGAGAACGCTTTTCTCCTATTTTATAAAATGATGAAGTACAACTTAATATGGCCCCTCAATTATAAAAGGACTAGCAGGTGAAAAAATAAAGACTAAATTATTAAAAAAAAAGCTCCTAAACTTTGTCATTTGTTTCAAAAATTCCCCTGTTCTTTCATAAGTTATAATATTATCCTCCACCTTTCATATACAATTCTTCTCTAAAAAAGAAGGGATTTCTGGTAACTCCACATGTCTCGATGAGAGAGAAAAATTTGGTAGGAATAAAAGTTGAATGAGGATGGATTTTGTAATTCTTCTTTCAATCAGTACTCCCCAAACGTCCCTCACTTTGTGCCATCTAAGGAGGTGCATTCCACATTTTTCTATACGGCCATCTATAGGAATTCCTAAAACATATCTCCAAAAAATTTAAACTTTATGTGTGCCAGGTTATCCACAAAAGAGTCAACTTGATTGAGTATTGAGGAAGCTATCCAGTTTGATTGGGCCGCTATATTGCATTCTCTGTAGGAGGGTGGCTGAGGATCTCGACAATATTCAAGGCAGGGGCTGCTACTAAAAATCGGTCCATCAAAGACAGAATAAAGAGATTTTCCAAAAAGCTAGACCAAGAATCATTAGAAAGAGGAAGATCAATGAGGGTCGCATTGTCAATAAACCAAAATTCCTATGATGAGAGTAAAAAGAGAGCATTCCATAACAAATCTCTTCATCTTTCCTCAAAGAAGATTTCAAAAGTTCTATTTTTCCTTTTTAGAAAGGAAACAATTTCATTGATGCTATGGAATTTACAAACAAGAGAAACTCATCCAATGAAGTCTTTTATCTTTATATATATATATATATATAAGAGACAATTTCATTATATTTGAAATTTACAAAAAAGATGTGTTATCAATAATGCTTACAAAAGACCTTCCCAATTTATAATGAGGGATGCATGACTATAGGAAGTAAAAATATCAAACAATTTACACCAAGAAAGAAATGATATGGTAAATGACATTGTCGAAGAGTCTAGTATAAGTCGGTGTCTTCTCCATGATTACTTTGATTTCTTCGTTCTATAGATTCCAAAAGAAAGCTACGACGAGATTTGTCCATGGCATAGTTTTTTCATTCTTGAAGGGGTGATACGTTAAAACCACATCCAATAATTCTTTTACCTCCCTAGGAAAAGTAAGGTGTCATCCAACGATATTGAGAATCTTTATCCATAAATTATAACTATATGCACACTGCACAAACAAGGCTCCAATCAAGATCGTGGGGAAATTTGGTGAAGATATCGTCCTTTGTACATAATGATATGTAAAAGGACATGAATTCTGAGACAATCTCATCTTCGTTAACTTAACTTCGTCTTTGTGTCGATAGAATTTTCATGATGGTACTATTTTGTTTCTTTGAGGCCATGATGTGATGGAAAAATCTGGAGTTTATGTCACCCTCTTCAAGTTATCTTTTTTTAAACTTTTGTCTCCAAGATTGCTCTTCCTTTGCTGCCAACAAAATGAGTTCAGCTTTCATGAGCTTCTTACGTGTGTGTTGAACTAATGAATCTATGTCCCGACCTGCCACAGAAAGGTGTGTTCTTCCACCAGTATTCTATCGTGGGCAAAAATTCAATGTGATCCAACCATATTCTCAAAAAGAAAGAGCGAGGGGCCCATGGAAAGTACAATGGATAATGATCCAATGTACCTCTATTTAGTCTTCAGATACCAGCATTACCAAATTTTTCTAGGAGACATTCAGTAGCCAGAAATCAATTGATGAGCATCATTGATTTGTCGAGGTGGGTGGGGATCTATTGTTCGACCAAGTATAAAGACCATTACTAAGGGGATGATCAATGAATTTATCTTTTCTTATGAAATTAATAAAATGTTTCATGCCTTTGGTGACTTTTCTGTCGATTTTCCATGTGCCCATTGGAAGATACTGAAATCACCGGCCAAATGCCAATTTCTTGTGAAAAGGCAAGAGAGGTCCAGTAATTCCTACCAATAGAGGGGTCTTTCTTGGTATCTACAGGGGCCATAGATCCTTGATATCCAAAAGAATGTAACCGTTAGCCAAAGGAATATGTGTGGTTATGGTGCACTTTCAGTGACTTCAGAGATGATCATAGCTGGGTCATTCCACATCATTAAGATCCCCCGATGTTGCGGAGGCATCCAAAGATTTCCAACCATTATGTCTAGCACTCCAAAGGGATTTAACAATCAATAGAATTCAATTTTATTTCTGGAAGAATGATCAAATTTGATTTGAGGAGGAAGGTTTTGATGAGGGCTCTCTTCTACTAGTCTTTCGAGCCTTTGACATTCCAAGAGATGATAATCGGAAAAGGTTTTGGCCACCCGATTGGGAATTGCTGGATTTATCATAATTGATGTTTGAGAGGAAGCCAGCAATCTCCCCAATCAGTTTGCACTGTTTCTTGGCTGTACTGNTTTTTTTTTTTTTTTTTTTTTTTTTTTTTTTTTTTTTTTTTTTTTTTTTTTTCGTGATGAGACTGCAATGAAGTACATGTGGTGTTCTTTCAACCATGGTGCCAGAATTCTGATGGTTGTTGGTGTGAGGGTCACCGAAATCGGGATGACTTTTTCTGCCTTTGTTTCATTCTGTTTTTCCTGAAGTAGTGTCAAATATTGTATTTGAGAGGATAATCTCTAGCGATGAGAGAGAGAGATTGGGTGTACCTGCACTAAGGAGGGAAAAAAATATCTTGCTTGGAGGGTATAAAGAAACTATATCAACGAAAACGGAGGGAAAAAAATTTATATTTCCATCCTTGACATCAATTTCTGCTGGGATGAAGCCACAAATGTTTTCCTCAACTTCAATTACAGCAGCCAAGCAATCAATAAAGTTAAGTGTTTGGGAGGAAATACAGATCAACCACCAAAATGTTGCCCTATAGCTTCAAAGAATGGTTATTTCCAATATATCAAAGGTAAATTCTTCATAGAGATCCATCCTCCCTATAAATTCTAGATGGGAATTTGTTATAGGTCCAAGTCCTTTCCCATAGGTCCAAGTCCAAGATCGAGTTATGGGTCTCTCATAAGTGGAGGTAGAAGGTGTTTGTGTGGGTGAAGAAGTAGAACTCTTCTTTAGACCTATTTTGAATAGTTGTAAGGCTCAAATTGAGGGAACCTTAATACCTCTAAGTTAAAAGTACTCCGGACTAAATTGAGAATCTTTTGCTACCCTCTTCATTGATGTTTATGACTAATTATACAAGTTGTATAACAATCATTGATACATCAATGAAACCATGACTCAATCATGGAGGATTATTTTCCTAAAACAAAAGAAATAACTATGAAAGTGGAGACCTGGGAACAATGACCAACATTAGTTGTTACACCAATGGAACAATGACCCAACCATGAAGGATCGTCCTTCTAAAACAAAGGAAATAACTAAAAATATAAATGAGTGGACTTCTTACCATACGGAAACTGAAAAAATGCATGAAGAAAAATTCAACCAACAACAAAAGATAGTTTGAATTGGTCAACCTTCAATTATTCTTCTTTTACATGTCATCGTCAGTGGACTCCATACATGGCTGCTTTTTTTTTTGCCATGAGTGTAATGTGTGTACATTTGTAGTGGCATTGTATCAGAATGCTTCCAACGGTCAATTTTCAAATGAAGATCACCAAAAAAGACCCCACTTTCCATCAAATTCAAATCAAAGAAATCATCATCAATCTTTATCAAAGTCTTGTCATCCAGAAATGGATTAATTGAAATTTCGGACTGGAAATAATTTTGTAATGTGATCTACAAATCCTTCCAAGAGTAGTGAGCAAGCATCCTAGAAACCACCAAAATGGATTTAAAGTACAAAACCACCACTTTTCTCTCTTTCCTCACCCAAAAAGAAAAAACCTAAGGAAATCACAATGGGCACTGCTTTCAAATGATCATAACTTTGAAGAAAGCTAGAATCCTGCCTGATCACTTCCACATAACTTTTTAATTTTGCTTGGTTTTCACCATAACATCCTGTGACGAAACAACTTCCTGAATCTGAGTAGAAGAAATAGGTGTAGAATGCTTCAACTCCCCCTGTTTTAAGAGAAATTCTCTTACCATCTCCAAACAACAATTCATCTCTCCTAATCAAAACCAGCAGTAACATGAACATTTTTTTCTTCCTCTCGAGGAAGGCCAAACGGCACATTAAAAGTACCAACCAAGGGAGGATCAAAACTTACAAACGAATGGTCCCAAAATCCTCCCTAAATTTCTTATGAAAAAACGAGTGTGCTGGAAATTGCAATAGTTCAACCAAGGAACATCCAAACCAACGTATAAGAGAGAAAGAAAGAGGAATCTGCTCAGCAATTTGAAGAGAGACATAATAATTGGGCAATGGAAAGAGTTTATAAATATCATACATCAGTCAAATTTATTTTCACAAAAAAAAAAAAAAAAAAAAAAAACAATTGCATGCCAAGAGGAATTAAAATTTTCATAAAGAGGAAGCCCCAGATAAGTGTTAGAGAAATTTCCCACCCCACAATAAGACTTTCCAGCCCCGTGTCCAACCAAGACTCATCACAATTCACCCTTACAAATTCAGAATTTTGACGATTGATGTTCAGCCTAGATGCTTCTTCAAAGAGGTAAACCAAGTTAAAAAGATTGGATAAAGTTATTAAAAAAAAACTCCAGTGAAATTTGCCTTTTGTTTCAAAAATACTCCTTTTTTTTTCAAAAGTTGTGACAGCATTCTAGATCTTTCATAAACGTTTAAATATACACTTGCAATAGAAATCCATTAGAATGTTGGACAAAGAATCAACTTGGTGGAACCTAGAACAACGTCGGCTGACTAGAACACTAGCTTGTATTAAGTCTAAAAGAACGTATTTCATTCTATCGACTTTTTCCCAACATCCTAATGAATTTTCTACTTCAATAGTAGTTTCAATACATTTATGGATGGTCAATGGTAACATTGCAACTTTTGAAAGAATAGGAGTATTTTTTAAACAAAATGCAAAGTTCAAATATATTTTTTTATAATTTAGCTTATTGTTTTCCTCTTTGGGAGGAGAAAAAATTGTGTCACAAGCAATTGCAAACAGTTTATATGAAGGCTATCCCTACCCATTAGAAGCCTCTAACCAAATTCTTTGATGCACCATACATTAATAATTCACTAAGGCAATTGGCTACCAAGATGAAAAGGAAAGGTAAAAGAGGATTGCCTTTCCATCAATGATGATAGAGAAAAATCTCCACGGTACAACTTCTAATCCAACTTCTCCATTTTAAGCCAGAACATTTAACTTTCAAAATTTCATCTAGAAAGTCCCAATCAAATTTATCAAAAGCTTTCTCCATATCAAGTTCAATGACCACCCCTTTTTTTTCTTCTTTTTCAATCAAACATCTAAGAGCTCATTGAGTGAAGGGGAGGCATCCAAAATTTGACGACCTGCCATAAAAGCCGATTGATATTCCAAAATCATTGAAAGCAAGAAACTTTTCGATCACTCAGATAAAATCCTAACAATATCTTGTACATAAGGCTAATGTCAATGATCTCCCACAGACCTAGCATCCTCCTTCTTGGGAATACGGCAGATATAAGTCTAGCAAATATTCAAAAGTGTTTTCATTCATATGAAACTACTAGACATGATAACTAGAAAACCGTTCAACTCTAAACCAAATGTTAGCAAAGAAAAGAATCAACATGTACTTCAACCAGTCAACATAAAGTCCCAACCTGGCGAGATGCAATGGCATCAACGGAGTAACCTTCTTCAATTTCAGCATTTCTTAATTCCATCACTGATTTAACAATCTCATCTTTTTCCGATTTTTCTGGGACACCAATAAGCTGCACAATGAACGTTTGTATCATATAACTAATTGAAAATATATCATAAAAAGGTGAGCTGACAATGTAATCACGGCTTGTTCAAGTCATTAAAGCATAAACTTGTAAGACTAAAGAAAATAAAAAGGCACATATCAAACATAATTCATCAGTTTATCAAAACACGGTTAAGGGTGAGCAATATAGCAAAGAGCAAGGATGAGATATTTACCAAAAAAAAGAAAAGAAAGATACAAGTCGCCCTATCATTTGAAAGGTCCAGACCTTGAGAGATGTTCTATTTGCTAACTCAAGATCACCCGTTACGTTTAGTGATTGCAAGAGAAGCTAGTTTTCACTTATCAATCCTTGTATCATTCAACCAATGAATTAAGGATGGTAAAGTTTTCTTTCATATTTTTCAAGACTTATTTTTATATTTGTGAGTGTCTAAGCTAACTTGCACACACCTCAAATATTCTCAAAGGACGACTGAATTGCATCTAGAATTTGTTGGCAAGAAACCTCATAGAATATTAAATCCTAGGTAAGTAGCCATCATGGCTTGAATCTATTCCCTATAAGCCTTTTATTATTTTTATGGTCTTTGTTGACCATTAAGCTAACATAATATGGTTTATTATTGTAATGCCCTGAATAAGTTATGTTAACCCACGAGAAGACTAAATGACCTATGGAGAATCTAAGAGACCCAAGGAGGTAAATTCAATGCCCTAAGAAGGTTTCATGAGGACTTAAGGTCTTTGGAAAAGGATTGGAAAGGAAAAAGTATAAATGGCAAAAATGCCATTTTTATAATTTTTAAGGAACTTTCCGGATTTTTAATTCCTTACAAAGAAGGAATTTCACGATGCTCAAGAAGGGGAAACAACAAAAAAAAAAAAAAAAAACCTTAAAAAAACTTGTATTTTTTTGAAAAGAATAACAAAATAATTTTTTAAAAATGGCAAATTACTAAAATACCCCTGAACTTTGAAATATTTACGAAAATGACATTGTTCAAAAAGACCAGATTTACAACCGTAAGGGCAGCCTGCATAAAATCGAGGATATCTCAAAATCCAACCGTTGATCTTCCCCGAATTTTGATATGTTCTAGAAGACACAGAACTCATCAAATCCAACGGTTGCCATTCAAAATGAAGGTCAACGAGCCCTTGATCGAAGAAGATATTTCCGTAAAAAATTTTAGAAAATTGAACTTCAAATTTGAGGCGGTTCTAGATGTTTCAATGTTGGTTTAAGCTCCCTCTATAAATTATGAAGTATGGGGGGTCATTTGGAGCAAGAAACATGAGTTGGCAAGCCTCCAATCATAAGTTATAAGAGTTTTGTTTTTGGATCTCTCCCTCTTGGATTTCTTCTAAATTCGGAAGCTATAATCCACTATTTCCCTATGAACTTGTTCTACACCTTCTAAATAAGATTGCCGGCAACTTTGGTGAAGAAATCGAGTGGTGAAAGTGTCTCTAACATGTTTACCCTATACAGTCTGCCATTAACGAGTTCAAGAAAAAACTTGAACTCCCAATCCGAGGTTACGCACGAATTCTGCATTTCTAACCTATCCCATTCAGTTCCTACACCATCAAGGAGTATTTGCATAGGAGACCTTGAAGAACAACCTCAAGAGCATGCCAATCGAAGGAAATCATTTTCAGGTAAGATTTTGGGGTAAATTTGAATTTCTTACATATGGTTCCTCTGGTTCAAAATTAAGCATTTCATTAGTCTTAGGGGATTAAGTTGAACGTTTTTTATGAAGAAAACGAAACCTAATGAGGCCTAGATCAAGCTGCCCAAGAGGATCGAGTTTCTGCGTCTTGGTTGACTTGCAAACCGAGGTTTTGACTCCAAAATTTGCCATGATCACGTGAAGTCATCCCTTCAAAATAAATTTGTAAGCTTGAGGGAAATATAAGGAAGAAGTGTGAAGAAATTGTGGCCTGAAAGTGTCCAAATCATTCCAACCAATAAGAAATTCCAGTCGGTTTACTTCGGCGAGGAAACAGATTTTCCATCGAATATGAAGGCCTATAACTTGAGCTACATTGCACGAAAAGGTAAGATGCTTGTCCCCATCTCTTCCTTGATGTACCATCTTTAAGTTCCATGAAGAAATCAAGGGAAGAAACACTTTGAAATGAGTTGGAGGGGCTGATTTTCAGATGGTGCGCTCGTCTATTTGCTTTATGAGGAAGAAGACATTGAAGTGACCGATTTCAGCTCAACTTCATATTTCCTCTTGGTTCTCAAAATTAACCCCCTTCGAGACCCGTTCTCATGAAATTCTTGATGGTTCTAGAAATTAGACACCCTAACAAAGCTATCAAAGAAAAATTGGAGTAATCCGAGTACCGAAAGTTTGAGAATCGAGGCCCCGAACATCGACCGAAAGGTAAGTAGCAAATCTGGACTTATCTTAAAAAAAAAAAAATACTTGTAGGAATCATTTGGATTTCAATGTGAACCTTAAGTTAAGTATGAAGGATTATGGAAGAATTCAGTCAAGAGTCGTGAGTTAAGGACCTAAACCGAGCATTTTTCTTGAGAATCAAATAACATTAAAATAACCCACTAAATGAATTCCGCTTCCCATCAAATTTTAATGCTAGCCATAATATGACACGTTAAGGTTATATATGAAATTTGGTGGTCTTTGGATAAGGATAAGTAGCTAAATCAAGTAACGGTATAAAATGACCATAATGCCCCTATGGTAACCTACCTTCGGTTCATGACCCAAATAACCTCCAAATGTTATGAAACTTTATAAGAGGCATTATTTTATGATGTCTAAGGATTATGTAAAGTTTTAGAACCAAATGAAGGCAAAAGACCAAACGAAGAAAATGACTAATTTTGCGGATCCCAGGCTTCAGGGTTGTTCTCAAGCAACTAAGCTTCAAGCTTACTTCACAGGAACATTAGTTATCTCCATCAGACCTTATCCAAATTAATTTGAAATTGGAATAGTCAAAAAAAGGTCAAGTTTTCATGTGATCAGTAGCCCATAACAACTTGAATACTTCAGACAGGGTGCAAAGAAGATCCATAACCTGAAATGAAACTAACTGCTAACTGAAATTGTTCTCCTTGATCAGACGGAGGAAACTTGCTCTATTACATCAGTTATAAACACACAAAAAGCTCGTGGAAACAGAAATTATTTCGTTGGCAGCAAAGGAAGAGCAATCTTAGAGACAAAATATAAAAAACGATGACTAGAGGAGGGTGACATAAACTCCAAATTTGTCCATCGTATCATGGCTACAGAGAGATGAAAGAGTACCATCATGGATATTCTATCAACACAAGTCAAAGTTTAGTAAACGAAGATGAAATTGTCTCAAAATTTGTGTCTTTTTACATGTCCTTAGGCGATGCCCTCATCAAATTTCTCCATGATCTTGTGTGGAGTCCTATTGATCAACAGCAAGCTGCCTCCCTCAAGGTTACTTTCACCGAAGAAGAGGTGGGGAAGGCGATACGACACCTGGTCTCCAACAAAACTCCAAGAACGGATGAATTTACCTCATTTTTTAAAAAAATGTTGAAACTTTTTGAGAGCCAATATTATGTGAGTGTTTTAGATGGTTTGAGAAGGGAGTTATCATTGGCAACCTAAATGAAACATACATTTATTCTCAGAGAAACTGGATGCCCGCCCTATCATAGCAAAAGTGTTATCAAAACATCTTAAAAAGGTTCTCCATTTCACAATTACTGGACAACAAACAGCTTTTATAGAGGTTATTGGTATCAATGTTAGCATGGGGATTATTGAAGAATTTGCTAGCATATACGGTTGTAAAAGGATGAATGATTGAATATGTATCTAGGATTCCCCTTAAAAGGAAACCATAAATCTTTTTCCTTCTGGAAGACTATTATTGAAAAAGTAGAGTTGTCAACATGGTCCATGTAATACTTCAAAAGGCGAAAGGCTCACCCTAATACAAACCACACTAATCAACCTCCCCACTTACTACAGGTCTCTCTTCGAAATGCCACAAAAAGTGGCTAAGAATATAGAAAAGCTATTCAGGAACTATCTGGGGAAAGATGACCTAGATCTTGTTCGATGGAATATCACAAACCTCCCAGCAGAAACCGGAGGACTCGGTCTATTTTCAATAAAGAAGAACAAAGCTCTCCTTGCAAAATGGATATGGAGATATCATCATGAAGACAATGTCACGTGGAGAGAACTTATAAAGGCTAAATATACTCCTACATCATGCAAAAATCGACTCCCTCCATCTTCTGCAAAAAAAGTCATGGAAGTACATAAAGAAACATCAAAACCTCATCACCAACCAAATTCGCAATAGGGTGAATGATGGAGGAAGCAAATCATTTTGAACCAACCCATGAATTGAAAACACCACGCTAACCCAACGGAATCCACTTTTGTATAGACTCTCTCACAGCAAAAGAGTTATGATCAAAGAAACGTGGAATGTTGTCAACAAATTCTGGGACCTAAAGCTTGGTAGGAACCTAAATGATAACAAAGCACGAAATGGGCCGAATTAAGCCTAACAAATGAAGCAGACTCATTAACTTGGCTTCTTAGAGCTGCCAGGGTCTTCTCTACAAAATCTTTGATGATGGACATGGGGAAAAAAGTACAAGCAATATATCTCACACTAACAAAGATAGTATGAAAAGAAAATCACCCTAAAAAGTTGAAGTTCTTCCTTTGAGAAATAGTGCATAGAGCCATTAACACAAGTGAAAAATCTTCAGAAAAGAATACCCTACATGACTTTATTTTTAAATTGGTGTCCATTATGCAAGAAAAAAATGAATCACAAAGTCACTTATTTATGCAATGCACATATGCTCAGATTTCTGGACAACGATTCTCAATATCTTCGGATGGCATCTCACATGTCCTAGAGAGGCAAAAGATCTATTGGACATGGCTTTAACGTCCTATCCCTTCTAGAATACAAAAGCCCTACTATGGAAAAACCTCATCATGCCTTTCTTTTCGAATTTGTGGAAAGAAGGAAAAGAGTATTCGCGGAGAAGATACATACTTATACAAAGCTCTTCAACAATATTGTTTACCAAGCTATATCTTGGTGTAAACTATCTAATATTTTTACTTCCTATAGTCATACCTCCATCATTATAAATAAAGAAGGTCTTTTTTAAACATTATGGATATTACATCCCTTTTCTAGATTACAATTATTAATAAAATGGACTCTTATTAAAAGAATTAACAAAAATCCTTTTTCCCCAAATATTTGCCTCCTTTGCGACTAAAGTTCTGAATCCAGTATCTGCCTCCCTTTTGCTTACAAGGGATGGTGTTTCGTCCTGAATTCGGCTTGGTGTTCCCCTAGAAATATAGTCTTTGTGAGCTTCTCTCCGTCTGGTGGTTTAAAGAGAAAGCTAAGATTTCGTGGTTGAATGCTTGCAGAGCTATTCTTTGGCCTTTTGTGGAAAGAGAAACATCAGATTATTTTCGGATAAATCTTCCTCAAACAATTTTTCTTTTGAAAGTGTACGGTTCATTGCCTCTCTTGAAGTGTTTTACACAAATCTTTTTGTAATACACGGTGAATGCTCGACAATCAAGATAGGAGGCCTTTTATTTTTTTGATCCTCCGTTTTAGCCTTAGGGATTCCTCATCCCTAAGGTCTTTAGGCTGTGTTCTTCCTCTTTTGTTGAATATTTGATTCAATTGAAACCTTAGGATAAAAATTGACTCACGTTGTCAAATTATGGCTTAAAAGTTGATGTTTACTCGATAATAAAAAATAAAAAAAACATATTAAAAAAATCTAGGTACCAAGAGGGGACAAGCAGGAAAATCCACTTTCCTTTTGTTTTCATCCTTCTATCAAATACCTCCGATTGTTTACACGAAAATTATCCCAGAATTCAGTATACTAATCAGAAGTTCTTGGATTGCATATAACATGTAGCGGCATTGTTTCTTTAAATTAAAGGCTAAATTAGCGTCATGAACAGAAATTTATCCTCCAACAATCTCCAAAAACTAAAACTACGGCCAAACAACAAAAGATTAAAGGATGTATCCATCACCATCTAGCATTCGTTGCTAAACACTATACTGAAAAGGAAACTGATTTAGGCTAAATAATAAACGAGATAATTCTCATAGAAATATAACCCAAAGGATTTCGAATTGTTCAATAGNATGCTTAGAAAATACATGCTAAATAAATGTTGTCTATTAAACTAACTCACTGCATCAAAAACAAAAAATAAAGATGAAAAACAGGCAGCGTGACAAATTAACCAGACAAAAAAGTTGAACCAAATTCCTACATTTATGCTTCCAATATTTTCAAGCAGGGCCGCGTCATCAATGCAAACAGGATAGATCATAACAAAGCTCAAAAGCCTTTGTTATGCATCAACGTAAAATAAGCAGTGAGATCATTAAGCCAAACAGAGGGCAGGCGAGATGCCTAGAGAATCACCTGGTAACAAGTAACGTGGAATTCAAGTGTGGCGGCGGCGCCATTGTGGCCTTTGTCGTGAAGAGTGGCGATACGAGCTCGGGAGTTGGTTGCCGAGTCAATGCTAACAGCATTCAATCTCCAATTCCAAGAGCTCTGGCGAGTGATAAGAAAACCAGCCGCTTGCCTCGAACACGAACCAATGAAATTCCCATCACCACCTCGAATTCCGCCAGAGCTCGAAGGGGCTGTCACTCCGCCAAATCCCTTGCAAATCTTGGTCTCTTGATGAAACCCATTGCTCGATTTGTTGGAATGAAACAAGCAAAGAAAGCAAAAGGAAGAAGGAATTGTGGGAAAAGCACAGGATAAAGCCATAATTCAATCTGCATCTGTCACACAGCCAAAACAATGCTTACGGACGAATCAAAGCTCATAATCTCGCAGTTGAATATGTCTATGGTGAAGGAAATTGTAAGAAACATATGCCTTTCGCATCAATTGGGAATAGATTAGAGCCCCAACACTGCATTGTGTTCATTATAGCTGATCTGCTCTGCTCTTCACTGTGGAAATTTCTCTTTCGCTTTTCTGCAACCCTTTCTCTTTTCAGTTTATTTGTTCTTTTTCTTTTGGTATCTACTCATTTCTTTTCTTTTTTGCTTTTTTTCTTTTTTATCGCTCACGTTTTTTATTATTTATTATTATTATTATTATTATCATTATTCTTGTTTAACTGTCACAAGCGATTCGATTTTAAGGTTGGTCAAATTATTTTTATTATATTAAAATTTAAACATATTTTAAATTACTCAAAATTAAGTTTGTATTATAAAAATTATTTATATAAACATTTTCAATAATTATGAATCTGTTTAGAAATAATTTTAACATTCACAATAATCATTTTAAATATTTTAAATTTCTAAAATATCCAAAAATAAGCTTTTTATACGTCATTTGTAATTAATTGCGATTTAATTTTTATCGTCTTAAAAGAGTTTCGATGTATAATGATGCATGCTTTGTGATCCCTGGATGTATCTGGATTATGATTTTTAGCATATGTCATGTTATAAATTATGCTATGACATGTTAGAAATAATTCTCTGTCATATTATACAATATGTATATGATTATATCATGTTGTAAAACTATATTATAATTCAATGATGCATAAACTTCCTATTCAACGCTATGTAAACTATGTTAACACGTTCACTTCATGCAAACAAGTCATGAGAAAGTCAGGTAGGTTCAGGATGAAAGATTTGACAAGTATTATGAATACATATCTTGTAGGCTCGTTATGATATGACAAGTCATGAGGAAGTCAGGTAGTGTGAGCATACGCTAGCGTGATGAGGTAGGCCTAGAGGGTACGTGTACGGACCTGCTTGATAGGTCTATGTGCGAGTGTGTGCGTCGTATGTAGAGAAGTACTACACATCCAACCTTGTCTGGACTGTAAAACGGAGTCTAGGACCATGCCATTATGTTTTTATGAAATGATAGATTCCACCATATTGCATGTAATTGTATTTTCTGACCCCAACAATGGGGTTATTTACTAGGTATTTCTTAAATACTCAAGTCTCGTGTCACTCTTATTTTTCAAGTAAAGGTAAGACACTCTTTTATGGAGGACCATATTGTGATGAAGACTATGAAATTAGAGTTAAGGACAATTACATTCATGCGTGTTTTAGTACTCCTTAGGTTAGATCATAACATTATTTTTATTTTATTTAAATTAACGTTATCTATTTTCCGCTTTACTATTCATAACAATGTTGTTTTAATGAATTCCAAACCAAACAAAACAACTATAGGCTCCGAGACCTCATGTTCAAACCAAACAACTATAGGTTCAAAGGTTTCAAATCAGACTAGACACAGTCATTTATCATGATGCAAATTAGAGCGTTCTTTAGTGCATATCGAGTTGTTATCGTCACATGGTTTGACTAAGTTATTTCATCCAATTCTAGCTCAAGTTTCTCTTCTTTGGCTAACTTTATAATTATCTTTTCTAGAACGAAACATCTTTCTACTAGATGACTCATAAATTGATGACCCTTACAATATTGGGGATCATCAACCTTTTCCACCTCTTTTAATAATTTATTTTTTTATTTTTTATTTTTTAGAATTTATTTGTCTCTTTGACTTGCGAGACTTCGCTCTATGATGTGTAAATGATTTTTTAGTTCTTCAAAAATATGAGACGTTATATCTTGAACGTTGTACATAATCCATTGCATACCTTAAATGCACATATCAACCACTAATAGTTCAGTGAGAGAATCTTTGCATGTTGACGATGGGTTCACTTTTTCATTGTCCAGTGTTGGTGATGGTGAGTATAAATATGCTAACAATGCATCTTGTGGTGTAGAAGGGAAATAGAAACTCTCTTTCGGATTGCTTTCAACTACCAATTGTCTCAAATTCCTCGAGTGCCAGTGTTCACACGCGATCCTCTTAGTATACGATTTGGAATACAAGGAGGAGGTATGAATAAGTCCAATGTACTGAGCTTTGATCGAATTCGTGATCATGTCTTGATGTTATTGGACTCATAATTCAATGTTGCCATTGATCTTCCTCCACCACTACGTCAATCGAGATCAAACAAGGAAACTACTTCACACGAAACTTGTCATCCATAGATGTCTCGAAAGTGTCACTACTTCACTTGTAATGAGAGGATATTCATCTTTTTGTTGCTTCAATTCATTAAAGTAATGAATAATAGAAGATGTGTACAAATTATATTGTCACCATTCATCGAAGTCATTCTCTTCGATGACATTACTTCACTTGTGTAAGTAAGCGTGCTAATTTGTTCACAAGTAACTTCTAATGAAATGTGACATAGAAAATATAGGCACTTTGACAACTTACTCTCAAGTGTACATTAATGGTTAGATCAACTCTTGACTTGTTGATCTCGTTGGATCCATCTTCGGCTTTTTAATGTTTAGAAACTAAATAGACTTCAATCTAAAAATTTAGAAAATTATTAAAAGCAATTAAAAGGATAAATTGAAAATAAAACTCAAACTTAGATGTAACCTATTATTTGATGACCAAATTTGGAAGAGGAATAGGCTGGTACTTCAATAAATTTAATACACGTACAATGTTAGAACTCAATACATATATGCACAAGTTACAACATTCACAAATCTAATCTAAGATGTACCTAACTATGATAAAAGTTATACACTACAGAAGCTATGTGACAAAGGCTGCACCCTACTTCCTTGAATTTGGCATGTTCTAACTAGGATACAATAAATTACATCCACAATCTCGATAAGGAATACCATGCAAACTACTCATCTGAACTTGAACCTGAACCTTCTCTTCTTTCTGAACATTCATCAACATCCTGCCGCTCGTCCTCACTGAACATGCTTCCAGCACTTGAATCAGAAAGCAGCCCGACATCGTCATCAGTAAACATCTCTGTCTTGCGTCTTTTCCTAATATCCTTTATACCTTTCCCTTGAAGAGCTAATCTTCGTTTTCGAGTGTTCCTCTTGCGTTTTGGAAACTCTTCTTTATGAGACTCGAGGCCTTTATTTTCTACAACCTTTACAGGTCTACCTTTACCGTATTCGCTATCCTCAGATTCTTCAACATCGAATTTCCGCCTTTTCCTACTTGAATTTGTCTGGCATTCAAAAATGTCTCAAAATTAGATAACAGTTGGAGTAGTTAACTGAATAAAGCTTTCTGTTCTGAATGACAACTAAACAGCACCTAAACGATGTTTCAAATATAAGATTATAAGACTTCCCTGATCTACATATCAGAACCTAATTCAACACCCATACAAGCCAATATAAATTCCCAAAGCAAGCTGATTTTCATGTGAACCGAGTCAACTTAATTTCAATACAAGGTTAGCACTTACAAATTTATTTGAGGTCTCGTAGATATTCAGAAAGTTATTCCTTTGGATCTCCGTGAACCACCTAATCACAATTGATCTACCTTCAATGTGAAAGTAGAATGGAGAAAAAATGAACAAGAACAGGCTTGAAGCGTTTTAGTACGTTGGAGTTGCAAGGTTGAGGCTACATTTGGTAAATAGGTTTGTTGTTTCAAACCACGAGTATGCTAATCTCACGAGCAACATACCACCCACCCACTGTTAATTAGACTCAACTTTTATACTAACATACAGACTTCACCATTTTTTCTGTATATGGGGGAGGGGAAGGAAAATCCTAGCCTATAAGGAATCACAGAAAGAGAATAGCAACTAGAGCAAAGACTGCTGAGAATAAATCACGAAAAAGAAGAGAAGGTAGCATCGTGGGCAGCTACTCTAGAAGTTCCACTCTTTCTCGTGAGTAGCTACAGAGAGAGGAACTTCTATAGTACAAAAAGATAACAATTTGACACTTGGTTAAACAAAAAGCTCAAGAAAAGTGAGAATTGCATTTGGCTTGCCCATCTTGGAATATTAAACACATTGGAAAGACTAAAAGTACAATATCTAGCATTGGTGATGAATCGTCTATTTCTGGGTTAGTACCAGGAGTTTCTTTCCAAGATCCTTGAATTGGCCTGGCTTTTAGATAAAGGTCAAAGGAAAATATCCTTCAACTTCTATTTGGCGTACAGTTGAAGAGTTTAGTTAAATGATAGAGAATGAATGCTTAAAGCTGTTGGAGTATTTAGGATGGAAAGTGACCAAAACTTCTATTTGGCGTACAGTTGAAGGGTAAAGTTAAATGATAGAGAATGAATGCTTAAAGCTGTTGGAGAATTTTGATTGGATAGTGACCAAAGAATCCATAGAGGAAAGACTCCAAAATGATAAGAAAGATGGGATTTATTAAAGAAATATGCTTGTTTTTTGGTGTTTTCTTTCAAGTTTCTAGTCCTTTTTCTAATTACTCTCACAATCCAAGCCAATCCTACGGAATGGGCAAGGTCCATATTGATTCAAAAGTTGAAATTATAGAAGATCAAGCTCAAGCAATGGAACGAGAATGTTTTTGGTCTCCTAGATTAGAGAAGAATTTTCTCGAACACTATAGCACAACTCGATGAAAAAGAGTGGGCTGAAGGGCTCTCTTTAGAGGAGGTTAAGGAGGACCCAAATTATAGATCATTGATGCGAAGCTGAAAAAAGAGAGATGGTGGAAACAAAAAAGCAAGTCTAAATGGCTCAGAGAGAAGGCCAAGGGGCTCGACGAAAAGGAGTGGGCTATGGAACTCATTAACGGAAGTTGAAAGAAGGATCCTAAAGCCCAAATGGCTGTCGTGATTTTGAAAGAAGAGAGGAAATGGAAACCAAGTCAAAATGCTCCAATGAGGATGACAAGAACTCCTGCTTCTTCCACTAACATGAATAATGCTAAAAAGAAGAAAAACCTTGCTATGGAAATTGTGAACTCAGAAGGAAGAAGCTAAAAAGTGGATTCCACATCACAAAGGACCTTTTTCTGCTACACAAGCACGTGGGATTTAATAGCTAAATATTGCTTTTGGATAAAGAAATGGTATGAAGCCAAGATGGGTAATAGAGAGAAGCAAGAGGATGACAGGATCGTTAGTTGCCCTCTCAAATCTACCTTCCAAAGGCTTAATAATGTAGCTTAATCAAAAAAGTTTTCCAAGCGGATTCTAGACAGTGAACACTCCATAGCAGTGGTTACTTCACAGTGAGCTCTCTCACTCCACACCTCAAATGAAAGATTTCTTTTTTTTTTTTCCTTTTTAGTTTTGAATAAGATACAAACTTCTCATAGAAATAATGAATACAAAAGTGTTCAAAGGAAACAAGCCCCCAAAAGAGTGAAGGTAAAAAACAACATGAGTAAACTTGAGCTTAAAACCTAGTGAGGAAAATAAACTCATCCCAATTCATACAAATATTACTAGAAGAATAATTAGCAAACAAATTAGAAACAGAACACCAATGAGATGCTTTGTATATAGATATCATTCCTTGAAAAATGTGATACCAGATCAAGGTCCCTAAAAAGGTGAAAACGTTCCTTTGGATCTTTATTCAAGAAAAATTGAACTCTTGTAATCCAATCGAAAAGAAGCTCCCTATTCTACTGGTTTCCGCAGTTTCCTATGACTGGTACACATCAAGTCTGAAGAAAGTGTTTTCAAAGCACAACATGCACCCCAAGGGGCAACAAGTCTCTAAACTGCCTCAAGGTGAGAAGCAATGAGAATGTATTTTCCAACTGGCGCACTCAATAAAATAATAATAAAATGTCTATATCCATTATAGATTTAGAAATTCTCGATTTTTAAAACACGAAATATTAAACCAAACAATTTAGTATTTAAATAAAAATTAACTCAAGTAATTTTGAAAACTAAGAGATTTTTTTTTTTTTTTTTTTTAAAAAAAAGGATAAAATAGGGGGAGGAATGTAAAGTGCAGCTAGCGCTCATTTGGTCCTAGAAAATGTAAGAGCCTTTTTTCTTTTCTTCTTTTATTCTCCTCTTCCAACTCTTTCTCTCCTTTTCTTCTTTTTCTTCTTTTTCTTCTTCTTCAACAGCGTATGTCACCACGATCACACATTCACAGCAACTTAAATGCGGAAATGGTGAGGACAATAATGAAGGTGCTTGTCTAGGATGCATATGGGAGATGATCATACCCCTTCCATTGCCCTCATGTACCTCAAAAACACAAATAAAAGTAATTTGGAGAGCAATCATAACCTTTTTTCCATTGCCCTACCACAGTTACTAGTCAGTCTAAGCTCCTTCATTCCTATGCCTCAAACAGGTGCTTCTCAAAAGTATGTGAAGTCGTTCTTTCTCAGTTGTTGGATGGTTCCCTTTCGAGGGCCAAGTGCTTGTTCTTTTGGTCCAATGTGCGATAATCTTTTGTGACTATGGTTTGAGAGAAACCAAACAGTTCTTAAAGGGGCAGAGATTATTCTGGAGGATTTTTGGGACCTTGTAAAAATGTTTTCTTCCACGGGGTGCACCCTATTTAGAGATATTGTGATTATGATCTTGTGCACATCTTAAGGAATATGGAATCATTTTCTGTAACCCTTTGATTCTGTGGGAATATCTCATTATCCTTTTTGTAAGGGCTTCTTTCATCAATATATGTTCAGTTTATTAGGAAAAAAGAAGGAATTAGTCGCTCGATGTAATCAACTCTCTCGCAAGTTCAGTTTCTTAGAAAATAACACAATTATAAGTTTGGGTAGTTTTTGCTAATTTCGTTACTTTTTCAGCAAATGAATTTTTTTCTATGCCATGGTTAGTATTTGAGGGTGGTAAGCCTAAAGTGAATCTTTGTAATCATTTAATTTAATCAGTGTAAATTATGAAGAGTTGTTTTTGTTTAAAAAAAAATATGTAAGCTCAGCATTTCTGCAAAGGTTCTTGAAGTGTAAACTTTTCTTATTGAAACACTGTTGCAGACACAGCAATGGCTCAAATACAAATCACAGGCATACCTTTGGACCACGGTCAACCAGTCTAGCCCACTCATGTCGGTTCCTCAAACAATCAAGAACAGCTTGTGAATGACTTGAATAAGCATAGCGCTCTCCGTTGTGCTTCCTCAGGTTATGCCAGTGCTGCAAAGAAAGCAATTGCACCGAAAAAGGAAAAATGAATACACCAAACAAAAAGTGAATCGAGAGGCATACATATAAATATTAAAAAAAAAATCTGCACATCAGAAGAAACCGTACAGGCAAAACAGCATTACATAGTTCTTCATAGGTCATACGCCTTCCTTGGCTCATAATTTCATTGATTAAGCCTACATAGAAATAAGATGAGAACACAAGGCAAAGATGTTCAAAATTTTAAAATTAATAAATTTTATAAGAAAATTTTCATACTTATAGTTCAGTTGACACGTACCAGGTAAAGTTGGATGAACAGGGCCTTCTCCAACCGTGCCTGTGTCATCATCAGATGTGTTCCTTGGTGAATGATGTATGGATGAATTATTATGATCATTTGCTTCCATTGATGAAGATGGGCCACTACTTGCAGTATTTGTAGCATAGGCTGAAAGACCTTTTTTAAGAGAATTCAATCTTGAAGGAGATCCATTTTCTTCCCTCTTAGATGCTTCTGCGGAATTACTTGCAGTATTTGTAGCATAAGTTGAAAGAAGACCTCTTTTATGTGCATTCAATCTTGTAGGAGATCCACTCTCTTCCTTCTTAGATGCTTCTGCAGGATTACTTGTCTCTTGCCTTCTTTGATCAGGGGAAGACAGAATTTCATCAGTTCTTTTAACATCGTCATCAGGCTCACGGGAACTCCGAAATGTGTCTCTCAAGGCATCTCTGTTTTTCATTCTAGAAGCCTACAAAATATAACCACAAATATTTTACAGAAAACTCTTAGAACCAACACATCTGCATATCTAAAAATAGAGCTCTAAATGGTACACATAATATTCATAGGAGTGAGATATTGACATATTTTACCGATGCATAGTCTCTTCCCCTAGAAGAACTGCGTTTTATTAGCAAGCTTGTTGCATTTGAAGAACCCAACTGTGGTGAGCTGCCTGTCTGACGCAATCGTGGCACACGAGGTACTCTAGGTGAGCTATTGAGCTCCTGATGCAAAAGAAAGGCAAGCTGCCAAAAGCCACAAAAGTTATATATGCAAAAATTATATCAAAAGCCTATTAACACAATTCACGAGAAGAAAATGAAATTTTTTAAAAACCTCTTCATCACTCAGCACAGCAGGTGGATTTGTAGTTGCTGGAGGACACATCGCTGTTGCATGACGCTGATTGACCTTAGATGGAGGATGGTTAGGCTTGTCACCTCTTTGTGGTAAACATGAGTTTGAAACCTTGTTCTGTGAAGTTAAACCCTTATGATTGAGATGCGACTCAATGGACTCACTGTAGCCTGGACTATCTGGTGCATTATGTGCCAAAGGTGTCTTAACCGTTGAGAGCACAACAGAATCTTTTACGTGCAATGTGTTTCTTTTTGAAATAGGATCTTGCAAGTCCCTAACCGAGTATAATGAATTGGCAGCGGCATTTAAGCACTCTTTTGGATGCTCTTTAATTCTTCTCCTAGGCAGTTTATCCCTTTCTTCAACTCTGTCACCGCCATTTGAAGAATATTCTTTCCTACTACCACCACAACTTCCGGACACTGCCTCATGTTTGGCAGCAGTACCTTCTAGGTTTTCAGAATCTTCAGGTGTTAAATCATTGGACATGGATGGTTTAGAAATTATAACATTTGACGATGCAGGGGAAGATTTTCCAACACATAGTGTCGTTTTGTGTTGACTAGGTAATACATGTTGGTGTAAAGCCATTCCACTAGATTTTGATGGCTTTTCATCACCAAATTCAGAGACATTTTGAGGTTTCAAAGAATTAATATGTACTGTTGTGCTGCCTTCTGGACAATCCCACTCCTGTTTAAATACACATGGATTACTACGTTGTTCATCAGCCTTTTCAAGATGATAATTGCTAGCACCTTCAAAACTTTTTTCTGCCTTATGGCTACCCACTTGCAAACCGCACGATACACTACCAGAATTCACCTTATTACTTTCAGGCATACGATCATTACGTTTCTGCATCTCTGTAGCATCCGAATGTGCCGAAGCCTGGAAGTTTAAGGCTCCTCCAGATACATCAAGTTGCTTATCTATTTTGAATTTGGCATCTGTATGGGATGAATCAATTGAATTGCCGCAATTAACATCATCATGAATCTTATCATCCTTGCTTTCAAGTTTAGTGCTAGCTAAGCTTCCAACAGAAGACTTGACAATGGTCCTAGAAAATCCTCCATCATCCGAATGGTCAAGAGCTGTACCACCTCCCTGCAGTTGAATAAGTAAGATTAAGAGTTGCCAAAGATTGAAAAGAAACACAGAAAGAACACGATCCNCCCCCCCCCCCCCCCCCCCAACACATTCTTGAAGTATTCGGCATGTGTTGACCTTGCTGGATGACATATTCTAGAGGGTAAATTCATCAAACGCTTGCATGAGGATATCAAAATGGAGATACGGATTGGGCCACCTATTGGGTTGATGTTACAAATGTAGATGGTCCATAAAATTGAAGGAAAGCTACAGCATTCAGAAGAAAGTTGCCTTGAATCCAAAGTATGGAAGCCCAAGCCACGATGTTAGTGTAAAGTCCATTAAGTATGGGGCTGTTTCCATGATGTACAATTTCCATTAACCAAATCTATCTGGGTGTCAGATTTAAACAGGGAGGGATAGGAAGATCAGAAACACCACCGTTCAAGCTTAACAGAGTCCAAGCGTCAAAGCCGTCGAGTGGAAGGGCTATGATTTCATTAGGAAGAACACTTTACACCTGAGCATCGCTGCAAGAAAAAAAAAAAATACAGGTGATCGTGATCCACGATTTTGAGGAAGAGGGTGTCAAGGAAGTGGCTATGTAAAATTTGGGGATGACTGATAAAGAAATTGAAGATGAAGAAAAGGATAAGGTAGCAAAATCGGCTTTGCATTCGATGGTGGAGAAACAAAATTTTATTCCACAACCTTGGGGTGAAACAGAGGGATACAGTGTGATGCTAGGAACTGAGGCTTCCGTGCGTGGAAATAAGATCTGTAAGCAAGTGGTGTTGACAATGGGAGAAACAACTACAGCGTAGGGACTTTTGCCAATTTATTTGGGAAGTGCCAATTTAGTTTTCAGTGTACAGTGGCTTGCAACGTTGGGGGATATCACAATGAATCATAAAATCTGAAGAAAAAAAATATTCATGCTAGGTAAATCTTACAAATAATATCCTTCTAAAATGGGGATCCCACGTTGGTGCATTTGCAGGTAACATTAAAATTCTTGATGAAATCGTTAAAGTTAGAAAAACAAGGGTTTCTTGTACAACTAAATGTGTTATGGAAGTTGGGTGTTGAAGAACCATGGTCACGTGTACCTACGGCCAGTGCTTCAAGCTTATGCTTCAGTATTTCAGCCATTCCCGAGACAACTGCTCGTGAGAGAAAAAGGATCATGGAATTGAATTGGTGTCGGGTTCAACTGCTCTAGGCAATGTTCATCCCCATAGATAACCCAATTCCAAAAAGATGATTGAAAGGTTAGTTGAGGAAATGTAGGTGGCTGGGATAATTCAACTGAGTAATAGTACATTTTCTAGCCCAATTTTATTAGTAAACAAAAAAAGATGGAAGTCGGAAGTGGATTATAGGGCTTGGAATAAAGTCACATTACTGAACAAATTTCTCATTCCAATGATTGATGATTTGCTAGAAGAACTTCATGTACATAATTGAAGATTGATCTGAAGTTGGGTTGATAGCAGAAAATTTCTTGAAGTCAGCTTTTCGAACTTAGGAGGGTCATTAAGACTTCTTAGTGATGCCTTTTGGGTTGAGAAATGCACTAACAACCTTTCAAGCATGGATGAAATTGGTATTATGTCCCTATTTTAAAAAAAATATATATATTGTACTGTACGGTGTTTTTTTACGAAATTTTGATGCACAATTCTTCGATGAACGAGTGTGTGAAACACTTGACAAAAGTTTTATCCGTACTTCAAGAGCATCAGTTGATTGCTAATCAAAAGAAGTGTCAATCTGCATTGCAACAAATCAAATATTTGGGGCATATTGTCTTGGCTCAGGGGTTCCTGTTGATCCATCCAAGGTGTCTCCTATGGAAAAATTACCTTTGCCTCAGAATTTGAAAGAATTAAGGGGCTTCTTGGGATTGATAGGCTATTGCAGCTAGTTCGTGAAGAACTATGGTACCATTGCTTTCCCCTGACGCAACCATTGAAGAAGGATCGTTTTGCCTGGAAAGAAGAAGCACAAAGGCTTTCTTTATTTGAAAAAGGTAATGGTTTCCATTCATGTGCTTCAGTTGCCTGATTTCTAAAAGGAGATTGTTGTGGAAGCTGATGTATAGAGTTTGGGGTGGGAGTCATTTTGATACAAGAGTCACGACCTAAAGCATTTTTTAGCTATGCTCTTCCACCTTTGCATCGGAATAAAATAGCCTATGAAAGGGAGCTTATGACCACTATCATGGAGGCCTTATATGTTGGGTAAGCACATTATTGTTCAAACATACCAACAAAATTGGAAGTTTATCTTTGATCAACTTCTGGTGGCGGAAGAATATCAAAGGTGTTAAATCCCCAATCAATCCAAAAACTTAACTTGATGGGTATAGTAAATTTAATTTATCAACATGTAAACTCTCTCTTTCACTTATGAGCTTGAAAAAAAATTCAGAGGCTCAACAAGTGAAAATCAACATTAATTGAGGAGGAAATGACATCACGGTTTGAACTCAACATCTCCTACTCGGATACCATGTTTAATCACCAACCAACCTAAAAACTTAAGAAGACAATAATTCAGTCAATAATTTCTTTGGCAAGATTTTTTTTGTTGCAGGGTGTCTCAGTGTTTGGAGGTGTGGTTTGGTGAAGTTTTGTCGGGATGGTTTTGGAAGGGAAAAGCTAAAGTGCTTTGAAGGAATCTTGTTAGGGTTATTTTGTGGCTTCTTTGGAAGGATAGAATCTTGAGAGTACTCTCATATAAGGCATCTTCTTTCAACTTTGGGAGAGAGGATGTCTCATCCCTTTGTCCCTTAGATTATTTTGTTTTGGCTCTTTTGCCTCCTTGAATGAAAGTCTCTAGTTTCTTATTAAAAATAATAATAATAAATTAGTTAGATTAAATTTTTCTAAAAAAGTCTTATTGAAATTTGCTTCCACCAGTAGAACTCATCATTGAATTTTATTCAATTTTTAACAACATTTGAGCTCATTCCGAGAGAATCACTTTAGAGTATCTTTCGTTTAAAAGAGTCGCATGAGATGCTTACAGCAAATTTCCAACCATCCTTTTGGTAAAAAATTACTTATAAGCAAAAGAAGATTTAATTTGAAGTTTGTGCCTCATGTGGAAGAACACATATGCCACTAATGCTATGCTTCCAAAATAAAACCAGGAAATGCAATATAAATACTTATAGAAAAGACCGACGTACCTGTTTCACGACAATGTTTCCAACATCTTTCTTTGCAAAGAGGGGCGGTCCATCATCCTCAATTTTGGTGGAATTCTCAACCGTCAGAGAAACTTGCACTCCATTTTCGTCCTTCGGTCCAACTGCAATGGCGCTGTTGTTTTTAGATATCTCAGAAGATACGACACCAGGAGAGAGCTCACAACAGTCTCTATGGTTATCATTATTTTTATTTGCTACATGATATGCATTTGATAATTCTCGATCCACCATTTCCCTTGAACTCTTGTTCCTAGGATTTTCACTATTGCCCCTCGCATGCTTCTGATCTCTGTCTGCCAATTGTTTTTCATCATTCATCGATGTAAACACCGGTTATAATAAAAGAGAGTGAGAAAAAAAAAAAAAAAAAATTTGTCCCTGATGTGAAAATTGCACACACTTCCCACATAATAATTTAAGATATCAATTCAGAAGTATGAAGATGAATTACCGATCTTAGAAGCATGATCAATTCTCTTTTTCAAGTTTGTCACCTTATCAGAGGGCGTAGACTTCATCTTCCCAGATTGATCTTTTGATACCAAGTAGTCTTCCGTTTTGCACTTACCAGAATGTAGCAGAGGTCGAAGAAAGCTTCTCTCCCTCACACCATTGTCAGGACACCTATCCAAATCTTCACTTACACCATGTTTTCCACTCAAAAGCCCATTCCTGTCACATAAAACATCCCCAGATTTGCTTCTCACACCAATCAAAGCTGCCACAGGGGTAGCCAATACATTGTCCTTAGACAAAGAAAAAAGAACACCAGCACCTTTGTCAGCAGGATTCTCATTTTTCCCATTATCTGTATTATCGCTCTGGTCCTCATCCCAACAGGGGAACTCCCGGTACTGAAAATTAAATTTCTTTGGAACATACCCAGTGCAGTTCCACAGCTGTGGAGTAAATAACGATGACAACCCGCTGAATAAAGCAGGGTCACCACCTGGAACGCCATGAACATGAACTCTTTCCTCAATCGGTATGTCTGTCCAAAGCCTAAACGGACGTTGGGATGGGCCATTACAGACATATGTACTCTCCATGCTCATGGTTTTGGTAGGAAGTTCAACCAATAACTGCGCAACCTCGGTCTCCTCACAGTCATTCCTCTCGTTCTTCCTCTTACATTTGTCGCAAACAAAAATATCATCTCCCTTCACGTAACGCGAACACCTTGTGTGCACCCAAACGCCACATTCATCGCAATTAACCATTTCTTCCCCATCATCAAAATTGACGCCACAGATGCAATCCACAGTCCACGAACCATTAACCCAATCATCAGGAGGGTCCATATTCTGGAGGCGGTTAGAGTGCCCCTTCATACCTATTTCAATGCCGAACTACCCAAAGTGCCCAGAATTTCCAACAGAAAAGGTTTAAACAAACACCACAAACCCTAACTCAATTTCCAGATTACAAAGAACAATTCCAAAAGCCAGAATGCAAGATTTTACTTTTAAAAAAAATAAAAAACAGTGTTCCAACAAAGGCCAAACAAGATTAATCTCGTTCCACGTGGGTATACCTGGAAATTACATAACGATTACGACGACAAAGACAAAGGATACTAGAATTCCGCGTTCGAGGAAGGGCGACTATTGTGTAGAAGCAGAATCGCTCATAGAATCGATTGAATTACAACCGCAGATGCGAAGAAGGCTTCTCTGCCACCGCCGGATCAGTAAACAAAGAGGCTCGGACTTCCGTGTAGCCACCGGATCTGTGAAACCGTGAAAAAGTAATACATCCTGGGCAGACACGGTATGAACAATTTTGTTAATGTATTTTATTGTTTATTATTTGTCTCCAGTTTTAAATTTTTAGATTTAATATTTCCATTTTATTATGACATAATAATGACAAGGAGAATAACACGAAGACATCTAATTAGAATATTCAGACATTAAACAAAATATTCCTAATAAATTTGTAATTATATTCTTAATTTTGTCATTTATTTTTTTGGTTTTTATTCTTTTTTTTACAATTGTAAGATTTATTTTTATCTCTTAATAACGGTTGTATATGGATTTGATTTTTTTTTTTTGGTAGTTTAACCTCAATTTTATAATTTTAAAGAATAAAATATGCATAAAATCAAATTTTAAAATATAAAATAAATTTTATTTTCATATTTGTCAGTTCTCTATTTATAATCATTTGCATAATAGAGAATTATATTAAATTACAAATGATATAGAGAGAATAATAAATAGACACAAGATATTAATCTATAATAAGAGGGCAAATATGATACCTATGATAAGCTGTAATAGCAATATTTGCCTGTGTGAAATATGATACATGTCGTAAACCATAATTCAAGGCTAAATATCATTAACATCCCCCCCCCCTCCCCTCCCCAACCTAAACGTCAGATTTGAATGAACATGAAATTTGGATCTGAAAAATTCAAAGAGAGGTCGATAAACACTTTTTGTGAAGATGTCAGCAACTTGGAGATGGGAAGGTACATACTGTGTGCGAAGTTTACCAGCGATAACAAGTCCCTGAAGGAAATGATAATCTAGTTCAACATGTTAGGCCCGGTTGGGAGAAACGGGATTAGAGCTAAAAAAAATAGCACTTTTGTTGTTACATAAGAAGTTCAGTAGCAGTCGTGGCAAGAGAACGATACACAGATTCACGGCTGGAGCATGAGACAGTAGATTACTTTTTGGCACTCCAAGAAACGAGATTATTACCAAGATAAATAGAATACCCAGATGTAGAACAACGAGTATCGGGACAGCAGCCCCAATCAACATTCGAATAAGCCACTAGCGCACTAGGAACAGTGGATACATGAAAGGTAAGACCAAAGTGGAGTGTTCCCTTGACATAGCAAAGAATAGGTTTGACAGCAAGAAAGTGATCTGCAGCAGCGGTATGCAAAAATTGACTGACAGAATTGATAGCATGGGCAATATCTTGACGCGTAATGGTTAAGTATTGAAAGGCATCAACAAGAGATCGATAGAGAGTAAGATCAGAGAAAGGAGAATCATCAGCAGTCAGGTGTTGAGAAACAACCATGGGGGTGTGGACTGGTTTGCAATTGAGTAATTGAGCACGAGTAAGAATATCCCAAACATATTTTAATTGACTAAGAAAAAGATCATCAGGAGTGGGGAAGCTTCAAGATCAAGAAAGTAATGGAGAGAACCCAAATCCTTGGTAGCAAACTCAGAATAAACTTGCGAGTAAAGTTGTCAATAAGAGATGAATTGTTGCTGTTAACAATAATGTCATCAACATAAAGAAGCAGATAGATAAGGTTATATTGTTGATGAAAGACAAAAGGGACGAGTCAGCGCGACTGCAAGAAAAACCAAGTGTGAACAAACATTGAAACCAGGCGTGAGGAGCATGCTTTAAGCCATAGAGGGCTTTCTTTAATAGACAGATATGAGTGGGAAATCGAGGATCAATATACCCAGGGTTGTTCCATATGAACATGTTCAATAAGAATGTCATTGAGGAAAACATTATTGACATCAAGTTGCTAAAGAGACCATTTATTTGTGACCGCAATAGAAAGCACAACACGAACAGTGGTAGCTTTGATAACCAGACTGAAAGTGTCAGTGTAGTCAAGACTAGGAAACCTGAGTATAACCTTTGGTAACAAGACGAGCCTTGAAATGCTTAACAGATCCATTAGGTAAATATTTAATGTGAAACACCATTTAGAACCTACAATGTTGGTGTTGGCAAGGTGAGGAACCAAATCCAAGTGTCATTTTGTTCTAAAGCTCGAATTTCTTCACCCATAGCAGCAACCAAGCATGATTCTTAGCCTCAGATTTGAATTTTTTTGGCTCAGTGGATGCAAGAAGAGCAAAAAGAAGGTCAGATGAGCCTAAAATACCAAGATTTGTTGGATGACGAGCCTTGAAGATACCAACTTTGGCTCGTGTGATCATAGGATGAGAGCCAAAAGAAGAGGAGGAATCAGCAGTAGGTTCAATAGAGGCCGAATCAGAAGTCGAGGGTGGCAAAGAGGAACCTGCAAGAGAAGTATCAACCTGCACAGACTCTCATCCACAAGGTCAGACAAATATTACATGGGAATGAGCTAGATCGAGAAATGTGCAGTGAAGTAGTGGTAGGAGGGATGAATCAATATGGTATAGATGCGGTTCCAAGAAATTTGAAATATGAAGATAGGAAAGAGGTTGGGCCTTGGAGTTAGGGACAACAGGAAAGTGAGTTTCAGCAAATTGAGTGTGGCGGGTGATGTATAGCTTAGTGGTGGTGGGATCAAGACAACGAAATCCTTTATGAGCAGGACTATAACCCAAAAAAATGCTAGGAATAATGCGGGGAGAAAGCTTGTTAGGCATATAATCATGCAAGCAAGGATAAAAACGACAACCAAAGGGATGAAAATTGTCATAATGCGGAGAGTAGCCATAGAGGAGTTCAAGAGGTGACTTACCTACAAGAAGTGGAGTAGGCAACCGGTTGATAATATAAATTGCAATGTTGAAGGCGTCAACCCAGAAACGAGGAGAAAGATTGGAGTGAAAGAGAAGGGTCGAGCCAGTTTCAGTCACATGACGATGTTTTCTCTCAGTACGACCATTTTGAGTGGGTGTATATGAACAAGAGAGTTGATGGTGGATGCCAGAAATAAGTGAGTTTTGAAACAAGTGCTGGTATATTCGACACCTCCATCGCTTTGAAAAACCTTGATACAAGCAGAATATTGATTTTCCATAAATTTTTAAAATTGAAGAAAAATATGAAAGAAATCATATTTAAATTTTAATGGGTAAAGCCAAGTGAATCGAAAATAATCATCAATAAAAATAACATGGTAAAGAAACCCGAATTGGATTTGACAGAGGAAGGATCTCAAAGATCACAATGAATAAGATATAACACATGAGACGACCTACATTCATCACGGGAACAAGACAATTGATGACTTTTCACAAGCTAACAAGTACTATGGATAAGGCAATAAAGATGCAAGAGAAAGATGACCTTTTTTATTTAAAAAGAAGTAATAGAATAATTCACATGACCTATGGGAGCATGCCATAAATCATATGAAACAGGTAAAGATTTGTTTCGAAGAACATAAATAAAGGTAGAGTTGCCGCGCTCCAGCACATATAGTCCTCTATCCCTTTTACCAGTTGCCACCACCCTTCATGTTTTGACGATTCTGGATAGTAAGAAGATTATTAGTAAATGTAACACATATGTTAATTTACTAATTGAAAGAAATTTTTTAGTGAGACGAGGGACAACCAATACATCTCATAAATGAATATTTGGAACAGGAGGAAGAGTACCAATGTGGGTAATGGTAGGGGATGCATCGTTTCCTACGATTACAGAGTCTGTACTCATGTAATTTTTAGTCTGATCCAAAATAGATGGATCGACGGTCATATGGGTCGAACCCTAGTATCCAAAAACCAATCAGTTGCCTCGAGTCCAACAATGACGTGTTGAATGCTTCAGCAAGATGAGCATGAGCAGAATCAGGCCAAATGTACCGTTGGTTGCAGTGGTTAGAATAATGGCCCTCTGTGCGGCATATTTGACAATGAGGTGGATGACGACCCTAACCCAAGTGGGTTTGTCCTCGGTTGAAAGAATTATTTTTGTGAAAATGAGAACAACCTCGTTGGTCGCTAAAGGAAGCAGGGTGACTTCCATGGGTGCGACCACGATTAGTGGCTGCGAATATTGTAGGCGTAAAGTCAGAAGACTCAAGGGAGCGTTGGAACAACTCAAGACTTTCAGCTTTAGAGATCAAATCTATAGAACAGGGGAGAGAGGTGAGAGTTATTTGAGCAGTAGAAAAAGTTAAAAAAATCAGTACCGAGTCCATGAAGGAACCAGTACACTTTACCAATGTCCTCGACAGGTCTGCCAATGGCATGAAGTTGGTCACAAATTGTTTTGAGGGTATGGGCATACTCAGAAACAAGTTTTGTGCCACGTTTCATCAGCTCCAAGTCATCCTTGAGTCTTAGTTCATGAGCTTTCGAATGATGGTTGAACGTAGTTTCTAACGTGAGCCAAACGTCACGTGCAGTGGAGAGACCAACGACAACAACAATGGCTTCTCGGTGAGAGAGGAGAGTAGGAGACAGAGAAGTCGTTGATTAGCTGCTTGTTTTGGAACGTAATCATACTTGGTGTCTCGTTCCTCTACTACCTGGTCATAAAGTTATTGGTTGTCGTTGGGTGTATAAGATTAAATACAACTCTGATAGTTTTGTTGAACTTTATAAAGCTCGGTTGGTAGCAAAGGGATACACTCAGGTTGAAGGTATTGATTATAAAAAGACATTTTCTCCTTCAACGAAACTTACTACACTTCGTTGCTTACTCACTATTGCTGGTGCTCGAAAATGGTTCACTCATCAGTTGAATGCTCAAAATGCGTTTCTCCATAGTAATCTAGACGAGAATGTTTACATATCTTTACCACCAGGTCTTCACCGACAGGGGAGAATACAGTATGTCGGCTACATAAATCTCTTTATGGGTTAAAACAGGCTTCTCGCAATTGGTTTTTCGTATTCTCTACCACTATACAAAATGCAAGCTATACTCAGTCCAAAACAGATTACTCTTTGTGATGTCCCACATTAGTTGGGGAGGAGAATAAACCACCATTTATAATGGTGTAGAAGCCTTCTCCTAGTAGACGCATTTTAAAGCCTTGAGGGGAAGCCCAAAGAGGACAACATCTGCTAGCGGTGGATTCGGGTTGTTACAAATGGTATCAGAGCCAGACATTGGACGATGTGCCAGCCTTCTCACTGTTCCTCGAAGGGGGGTAGGCACGAGTCTCGCTGTTCCTCGAAGGGGGGTAGACACGAGGCGGTGTGCCAGTACGGACGCTGGGCCCCAAATGGGGGTGGATTGTGATGTCCCACATTGGTTGGGGAGGAGAACAAACCACCATTTATAATGGGTGGGAACCTTCCCCCTAGTAGACGCGTTTTAAAGCCTTGAGAGGAAGCCCAAATAGGACAATATCGGCTAGTGGTGGAACTGGGTTGTTACACTCTTTATTTACTATGTTGATGATATTTTGTTGAAAATCAATGATCTCAAAGAAATTCAACATCTCAAGACTAGTTTACTCGAGAAATTCATTATCAAAGATTTAGAAAATTTGAAATATTTCCTATGCATTGAATTTTCTCGATCTAGAAAAGGAATTTTTATGTCTCAAAGAAAGTATGCTCTAGATATTCTTCGAGACACAGATTTTATAGGAGCGCTCCAGAAAAATTTCCTATGGAGCAAAATTTGAGACTTTCTTTCAGAGAATGAGAGAAGTTGAATGATCCAAGTAAATACAGATGATCAATTTATGCATGAACCAAGAAAACTACATTGAGAGGCAACTCTTCGAGTTCTGAGATACATCAAAGGTACTCCTTGCTAAGGACTTCTATTACCATCTAAAAACAACTTGAGACTACAAGCATATTGCGATTTTGACTGGGGTGATTGTCGAACTTTCAAACGGTCTATTTCTGGGTTATGCATTTTCCTTGGAAATTCAATTTATTTTTTGGAAGTCTAAAAAGCAAACCAATGTGTCCAGATCATCAGCAAAAGCCGAGTATCAAGCTATGGCAAATACTTGTTTAGAGTTAACTTGGTGAGATACATTCTTCAAAACTTGAAAATTCCGCTATTCGAACGGGCATTATTGTAGTATGATAATCAAACAACATTATTACATATAGCAGACAATCCAGTTTTTCACCAATATACAAAGCACATTGAAATAGATTGCCATATAGTTCGAGAAAAGTTACAAGCTGGAATCATCAAATTGTGTTATGTTTCGCTGAAATGAAATTGGGAGATGTTTTCACTCAAGCTTCGGGACGACAGACGACAGCAATTTGATTTTCTAAAAGGTTAGGTGTGATTGGCATACACTCTCCAACTTGAAGGGAAGTATTAAGATATAAAGATATTTAAGGAATATATTTTGTGGTATAAGTGTAATTAGTTATGGAATATATCTTAGATATTCGTAATCCGTTAATATTTTTTTCACTTATTTTTAGGAGTTGGTTAATACTATATTTTATCCAATTTTGTCAATAATATGTTTTTATTTTATTTTCAAAATTTGGTTAGCAGTATATTTTATCTTATTTCTAGGATTCAGTTGGCGACTTGTATCCTAGTCGTGAACATTAATGAAGATCATACTTTCGATCCTACTTGTGTTTCTCGTTCTTAACACTTAACAAACATGCTCTCATCATTACCAGTAAAAATTTGATCGTTAACATGTAGACTAACCATCAAAATTTTACCTCCATCTCCTATTTGTATTGTACCATGCATGCTCGGCTTGTTTAAGGCCATATAATATCTTCTTCAATTTGTACACCTGGTACTCTTCACCTCTTTTTCCTCATAACCTTGTAGTTGCTCAACAAACACGGTTTCATTTAACTCTCCATACAAGAAAGCACTTTTCATGTTAAGTTGATACATGCTCCAACTATTTCGAGCTACGTAAGTAATTATCATTCGAATAGTATCCCACCTAGCCACATGTGCAAGCACCCCGATATAGTCTATATCATGTTGTTGTACGTACACTTTTACCACCAACCTATCTTTGTACTTGTTAACTACTTCATTTTCGTTGCATTTGAATAGTATCCCACCTAGCCACAGGTGCAAGCACCCCGGTACAGTCTATATCATGTTGTTGTACGTACCCTTTTACCACCAACCTATCCTTGTACTTGTTAACTACTTCATTTTCGTTGCATTTGAATAGTATCCCACCGAGCCACAGGTGCAAGCACCCCGGTACAGTCTATATCATGTTGTTGTACGTACCCTTTTACCACCAACCTATCCTTGTACTTGTTAACTACTTCATTTTCGTTGCATTTGAATAGTATCCCACCTAGCCACAGGTGCAAGCACCCCGGTACAGTCTATATCATGTTGTTGTACGTACCCTTTTGCCACCAACCTATCCTTGTACTTGTTAATACTTCGTTGAGTTTAGTTTTGAAAACTCACTTTACTGTTCTTCATTCCTTTAACCAAATTTGTCAACTCTCAAGTCTCATTTCTTTCGATGGCTTTTATCTCCAAGTCTATTGCAGCTCTCTATTTTGAACTTTGAACAGCTTCTTCAAAGGTAGTCGGATCTGTAGTTGAGGTTAATAGAACTAAATTGTTGTGTTAATAGAACAACTTCTTCAAAGGTAGTCGGATGTTCAGAAAATTCTCCTTGCTCAAATAATCTTTCATCCATAATGTTGCAATTATGTTCCTCCCTTTTGGTGTGATTTCTTCAGATGTTGAAGAATTTGCTTCAAATGACTCACTGGAAGATATACTAACTTCCACTTCTTCTGCTACCACCTCTTCCTCAAATTCTTTCACGTTTGTCATATTTGCTTCATTTTGTATGGTTAGTATCCCATTCGAGGGTATCAAGTCTAGCTTCTTTATTACTTTTCCCACAATCCCATCACCTATTTTCTTCAAAAATCACTTCTCCTCCGCTTACAACTATCTTATCCCGTTTGAATGAGTCAATTTTCAATAAAAAATGACATGAGAGTTTGCATTCTATTTCGTTGGTACGGTCAACTGGAATCAAATCCCGTTGTTGACTTATCCCATTAGAAAGTATTTAATTTGTCTATCATTATATACATTACCATCTATATTGTCATTATCTATGGAATTCGAACGTGCACTCTATTTATGAGTCATTTTTTCATTTCATTGGTCCTTATTTCTTATCTAGCATATCCATTTAGGTCTAATCTATTAGTTTTTTTCTTTTTTCTACCTATACCCTTTCTTTCTTTCTTTTCTTCTTCCATCAAAATTCCGCATATTTTGAGAATTGGGAGTTCTTACTTAACAGGTGGATTCACTGCAAATACTAGCTTGTCTCATCATTGCCGAGATAATGGTCTACTTTTTCACATTCACCGTGCAAAGCATGTCGTTATTGATAGACAGAAGAATCATGGTATGCACTTCCATGTACTAGCTAAAGTGTTACTTCTGTTTGGTGAAGACCATACACGCTGGTACCGTAGTAGGTAAACTTGAAGAGGAAAGAGAGATTACTTTAGGCTTTGTTGATTTACAACGTGATGATTTTGTTGAAAAATATCAAAGCCGCGGTATTTATTTCACTCAAGATTGGATTTCTTTACCAGGTGTTCTGCCAATGGCTTCTGGTGGTATTCACATTTGGCATATGCCTACTTACCAAGATTTTTTTAGATGATTCTAAACTACAATTCGGCGGAGGAACTTTGGGGCACCCTTGGGGTAATGCACTAGGTGTCGTAGCTAACCGACCAGAAGCATGTGTACAAGCTCGTAATGAGGAATGTGACCTTACTCTTGAGGGTAATGAAATTATTCATGAGGCTAGTAAAAATCTCAATGGATGTTTGTTTGCCTCCAATACCTCTAAACTTCTCGATGGTTATACAGATATTCAAAATAAAAACGAGATGAATTAACGATAAAATGTACCAAGGTGTCTTTTCATATCCATGGTACAATATGACTTAAGGATAAGAAAATTCAATTCAAATAGTACCAAATTTTCCTTTGTTAGGAATTGAACCAAGGTCTCCTAAGTGAAAGCTAGCTAGATATCCTAACCACTAGACAACAATGGGTGTTTCACACATCCCTCAACTTCTCGATAGTTATATAGATATCCAAAATATAAAGGATTAAAGATAAAATTCAACTATTCTATAAAATGGTATCAAGTTTTCCATTGTCGAGAATTGAACCAAAGTCTCATAGGTGAAGGACAGAGATCCTAAATGCGGACGTCAATGATGGATGTTTCTTTGGCATCATCACCTCTAAACTTCTCGATGGTTATATAGACATCCAAAATATAAACGATATGGATTAAAGATAAAATTCATATATATACCAAGTTTTCCATTGTTGGGAATTGAAGCTGGGTCTCCAAAGCCAGATATCCTAATCACAATAAATATTTCTTTATCATAACACCTCTAAACTTCTTGATGGTTATATAGATATCCAAAATATAAACGATATTTAAACATCTTTTCCATTGCCAAGAATTGAACCCAAGTCTCCTGGGTGAAAGCCATATGTCCTAACCATTGAACGACAATGGATATTTTTTTTTTTTTGTTATCAACACCTCTAAACTTCTCAATTGTTACACAGATATGAACCCGGGTCTCTTGGGTGAAAGGGAGATATCCTAAGGGATGGACGATAATGGATGTTATTTTGGCATCAACACCTTTAAACTTCTCGATGGTTATACAGACATCCAAAAATATAAACGATATGGATTAAAGATAAAATTCAAATATCCTATAAAATGATAGAATAGTACCAAATTTTCCATTGCCGAGAACTGAACTCGGGTCTAATGGGTAAAATTCAAATATCCTAACCGGACAATGGATGTTTTTTTGGTCATCAACACCTCTAAACTTCTCTATGGTTATAGAGATATCCAAAATATAAACGATATGTATTAAAGATAAAATTCATAAAACAATATGTATTAAAGATAAAACCCATATATTCTAAGATGGTACAATGTTACCAAGTTTTTCCATTGCCGGGAATTGAACCCGGGTCTCCTGGGTGAAAGCCAGATATCCTAACCGCTGGACGACAATGGATGTTTCTTTATCATCAACACCTCTATACTTCTCGATGGTTAATTAGATATCTAAAATATAAGCGATAAGGATTAAAGATAAAATTGAAATATCCTTTAAAATGGTACCAAATTTTCCATTGCGAGGAATTGAACCCAAGTCTCCTAAGTGAAAGCCAAATATCCTAACCATTGGACGACAATGAATGTTTTTTTGTCATTTAACACCTCTAAACTTCTCGATTATTATACAGATGTCCCTTGATGGTTATACATATATCCAAAATATAAATGGCAGGGAATTGAACCGTTCAATTATCCTGGATGAAAACCAGATATCCTAACCGCTGGACGACAATGGATGTTTCATTGTCTACAATGCCTCTAAACTTCTCGATGATTATAAAGATATAAAAAATATAAACGATATGGATTAAGGATAAAATTCAAATATCCTATAACCGCGAGACGACAATGGATGTTTCTTTGTTCTTAATGCCTCTAAACGTCTGGTTGGTTATATAGATATCCAAAATACAAAGTAGATAGATTAATAATAAAATCCAAATATCTTTCAAAATGATACAAGGTTTCTATTGTCGTGGATTGAATGTGGGTCTCTAAGGTGAAAGCCAAATATTTTTTTGGATGAATGATATATGTTATACTTTTATGATATATGATGTATGATATATGTTATGTTATGTGATGATTTACGATATGATATAAGTTATGCTATGATATGAATAATGTTATGATATGAGTGTTTTAATAATGCATGAACCTCCATATGTCAAGTCATGTATATTATGTCAGCATGTTCACACTATATCTATGAGACATTGAGAAGCTATGTATGTTAACCACAAAAGATATATCAGTATATGTATGCATGTCTCATAGGAACGTTATACCGTGAAAAAGAATGGAGGTATGATTTGTATTATAAGTGTGCACCATGATTTGAAACTATGAGACTTGTCATGTGCATCGAGATACTTCCCTATTATGATTCATACAGATGAGTACACTACGATATTATGTATATCATGATATTATGCACTTCCAACAACGTGAGTGTATGCTAGCCCATAGGCAAGTCCAAGATGAACGTACACAAGCTCGCCTAGTAGGTCTATATGTGCATGCATGAGCCATGTGTAGAGCTTAATGTCAGGGGTACGTATACATGAGTGTACACTAACCTGTACACATGCACAGGGTGTGGAGAAATACTACACATTCAACTCTACGTACTAAAATTAGAGACCAAAGTTAATATTTTATGAAAGGGTAGGTCCCACCATTATGGTGTGAAGGCCATAGGGCATGTGCTACCAGAAGTGAAGCAAAGAAAGGCATATGCAAATAAATTTTTATGTCCATGTAAAAAAGATAGGAATATTAGAAATTATGATATTCAAAACGTACATGAACACGAATGGACCTTACATATAATATTTTGGTATCATCATGGAGAAGGACGTGAGGAGGATAAGGCTGAAAAAGACATCGATGATGCTCTTATGTTGGAAGCAACCAACTTATATAAGAGCACGTATATCAGA
Source organism: Cucurbita pepo subsp. pepo (assembly GCF_002806865.2). NCBI lineage: Eukaryota > Viridiplantae > Streptophyta > Magnoliopsida > Cucurbitales > Cucurbitaceae > Cucurbita > Cucurbita pepo. Next base: position 8,674,208 of record NC_036639.1, on the reverse strand, counting down.
AAAGAGGACAACAACGATATTTTTGCATCAAGAAAAGATAAAAAAAAATTCTCACAATATCGAAAAGGCAAATACTACATTGTACACATGATGTACAAAATATATTGAGATATTACCATGGTTGCATTGTATATACTTAAAACTTTTAATGATTGGTTAGATGCTAGTTTCACAAACCTTCTAGAACTTTTTTATGACATGCTTCCGATGAATAATGTTAGCTACGAGCACATTGAACAAACAATTGACTTCGATGTTGTTTAACTTATAGCACTGGTAAAACAATTGTCAAAAGTTTACATTTTATTTATACGTAAGAATTACATTATGTATTTTGTATACTTTATATACATGTTCGAAGATTTGGATTTGGAGTGACTTGTTCAAAATTATCAATCAAATATTACTTTAAGAGAGCTTACTTCCTATGTTACCCAACACAACCAAGCCTCCAAACGTAAACAAAAAGGGAATATTTATGGTTGTTTCTATATCTTTCTCAATTCTAGAAGGTTAAAAGGTCCCGAGTTTAATTTTGAAGCTATATAAATGGATTTGAAGCTATATAAATGGAAGGTCGAGAGTTTTATTTTGAGGCTAGAGCATTTTTACTTTCTTTAAGTCAATTACTAAGTTTCTTGAAAAATGGGGGAGAACGAAGGAGATATTCAAATCTGAAAGTTCTTGACTTAGATATTTGATCAACAAAAATCATTCAAGCTAGACATGATCAATCTTACTTGTGGAGTAATTCGAATCTCAAACGAGTGTTCTTGCCTTAAAGATATTTGATCAAGAAAAATCATTCAAGCTAGATTCGAATTTCAAACCATTGTTCTTGCGTGAGATATTTGATCAACAAGAATCATTCAAGCTAGACATAATTGATCTTATTTGTGGAGTGATTCCAATGCAGTATCAATCAAGTGTTCTTGCCTTGAGATATTCGATCAACAAAATAATCCGAATATTACTCCTATGTAGTAATTCCATATCAAGTTCGTTAGACAATTAACTTTACACGACTTGTTCAACAAACAAGAATAATAAAAGAAACCGAAACAAAGAGTACCAACATTAATCTATCGAGAGTTCTTCGATACACATAACCGCTTCAATTGATATCAACAAGAACAAGATTATCGTCCGATACCAATAAATAGCACGTTCCTAATTCTACAAGGAATACATAGATTTAAAGGCTTTGAAGTAATTTGAGGGTCTCGCCAATATGCTTTTCGGGTTGGAATTGGTTATTATAAATGAGCTGCACAATCCCATTCTTATCAAGAACATAAGTCTGTCTTCCCGGCAATGTTCCAAAAAGATCTGCAGGAACTCCCCACTCTTTCCTCACTTTGTTACCCTCATCACTCAGCAATGTAAATGGAAGTCTGTATTTCTTTGCAAAAGCCTACGTTTTCAACCAACCATGTCAATGTGAGAATCCCTCAAACGGCGTGAAAAACCTTTCCTTAGCGGTTTTAAAGCCTAGAGGCTAGGCCTAGAGAAAGTAGAAAAGTCCAAAGAGGACAATTTCGGCTAGCTATGGTTCAAATTTGAAAAAGGGTTGTGTAATTACCTTGTGTGAAGATGAATCATCGCCGCTAATGCCGACAACCTCAGCTCCTGCTTTCTTGAACTTCTCATAAGAATCTCTGAAAGCACAAGCCTGCAGAATTTGTTGGTTTTGGATTAAGGAAAGGGAAACCCATTTTAGAGAAGAGGAATGGTACCTGCTTGGTGCAGCCAGGAGTCTCATCGGCAGGGTAGAAGTAGACAACCACAGGCTTCCCTTTGAATTTAGAGAGGCTCACATTCCGCCCGTCCTGGTCTTTCAGGGTGAACGCAGGAGGGGCTTGGCCCTTATTCACCTACCCAACAAACACCCAAAATCTAAGCACAAAAACCAATTGATGAACCAAAAATCCACAAAGGAGAGCGATGTACCTTAGAAGAGATGGCGAATTTGAAGGAGGAAGAAGAAGGAACAGAGGTAGGGGAAATGCGAACACAAATTTGGGGTCCCAGAAACTGGGAATTGGAGGATTTGGGGAGAAATGGGAGTTTAATGGAAGATGGGGTTTTGGGAGATAGAGAGGGGACAAGAAAATGTGCTACTGGGTTAGTGAGAGAAGCCATTTTTGAAGGGTCAAATTCTGAGAAAATGTGCTCTCAAAATCCCCTGTTTCTGCCCATTGCATCTTATCTTGGCGGTGGATGAAGAAGACGCTACACATGGCAGATGCGTAGACACGGCCAGAAGCTTGGAGACTTTTTTTTTCTTTTTTTTAATTGAAAATTGCTGAAAATAATGATGGGTGGAGGCGGAGTGGGGAGTATAGATAGCTGGATCGGGTCCCTTTTGGATTCCACGGTCGTCCACCGGACCCACCGTGTACGGTTAGGTTGATTCACCCATTTAAAATTTTTGGTTGGTTGGGTCGTTATCGGAATAATTTTAGCTTCTATTTTCAGATTGGGAGAGGAGTTTTTTTAAAATTAGTAAAAAGTAACTATATTTTATAAAATTAAAATATTAAACATTCCCATGTCATAACATTCATTATTAGTATTGGTTACGAACATTAAATATTTTCAATATTTATAATAATTAAAAAAACTTATTGGATTGGATTTGTAACCTTATTTTGTGTTAGCGGGAGTGGGTGGATTGATCCAACTAAAATATGTCAATTTGCAAACCGATCTAATTTTATTTTTTTAACTCAGCTCAATTTTAATAGTTTGAATTTGGTAGTTTAAGTTAGTCGATTTATGTGATCATATGAATACACCCCTTAGAAGCTTGGAAGTGTGTTTGATAAGCGTTAACATGACTTAATTTTTGCAAAGCTAGAGGTTCTTTTAGTATCTTTTCAAACTTTCACAAAGAAAGCCAACTTAACGAATTGATTCCAACCAAGAGTTGGTTAGATGGTCACTCTTAGATTCCAAGACGACTCACTTCATAATTAGTTTGATCATGACTAATCCAATAAATCGATTTTAACATCAAATTAAAGCAAGGTTTGAACAAGAAACATCACACCCGAAGGGTTACAAACAGAAGGTTTTTGTATTTCACCTTGATTTTAAATTTGAATATTACATGTGTTTGAATAGGCCAAAAAGATAATTCAAACCTACCAACTGTAATTCAACTAAAGACAAAAAGTCTTCAAATCATAGGGTGATATTTAGTACAAAGTTTTTCATGGCCATGAATTGAACTCATGTCTCTTAGGTGAAAGCCAACCACTGAACAACAATGGATGTTTCATTGTCCTCAACGCCTCTAAACTTCTCGATAATTATATACATATTCAAAAAACGATTAAAAAAAAAACTTACAAAATGGCACCTCCTAG